>NC_090446.1:7393022-7693022 GCF_031143425.1 Pleurodeles waltl
AGAGCAGTCTATATACATATTAAATCTCTACGTAGAGTGCCTCCAGAGCAGTCTGCACGCACCTTAAATCTCTACATAGAGTCTGCACACACCTTAAATCTCTACGTAGAGTGCCTCCAGAGCAGTCTGCACACACCTTAAATCTCTACGTAGAGTGCCTCCAGAGCAGTCTGCACACACCTTAAATCTCTACGTAGAGTGCCTCCAGAGCAGTCTGCACACACCTTAAATCTCTACGTAGAGTGCCTCCAGAGCAGTCTGCACACACCTTAAATCTCTACGTAGAGTGCCTCCAGAGCAGTCTGCACACACCTTAAATCTCTACGTAGAGTGCCCTCCAGAGCAGTCTGCATACATATTAAATCTCTACATAGAGTGCCTCCAGAGCAGTCTGCATACATATTTAATCTCTACGTAGAGTGCCTCCAGAGCAGTCTGCACGCACCTTAAATGTCTACATAGAGTGCCTTCAGAGCAGTCTGCATACATATTAAATCTCTACGTAGAGTGCCTCCAGAGCAGTCTGCATACATATTAAATCTCTACATAGAGTGCCTCCAGAGCAGTCTGCACACACCTTAAATCTCTACATAGAGTGCCTCCAGAGCAGTCTGCACACACCTTAAATCTCTACATAGAGTGCCTCCAGAGCAGTCTGCACACACCTTAAATCTCTACATAGAGTGCCTCCAGAGCAGGCTGTATACATATTAAATCTCTACATAGAGTGCCTCCAGAGCAGTCTGTATACATATTAAATCTCTACGTAGAGTGCCTCCAGAGCAGTCTGCACACATATTAAATCTCTACATAGAGTGCCTCCAGAGCAGTCTATATACATATTACATCTCTACATAGAGTGCCCCCAGAGCAGTCTGCACACATATTAAATCTCTACATAGAGTGCCTCCAGAGCAGTCTATATACATATTACATCTCTACATAGAGTGCCTCCAGAGCAGTCTATATACATATTAAATCTCTACATAGAGTGCCTCCAGAGCAGTCTATATACATATTACATCTCTACATAGAGTGCCTCCAGAGCAGTCTGCATACATATTAAATCTCTACATAGAGTGCCTCCAGAGCAGTCTATATACATATTACATCTCTACATAGAGTGCCTCCAGAGCAGTCTGCACACATATTAAATCTCTACATAGAGTGCCTCCAGAGCAGTCTATATACATATTACATCTCTACTTAGAGTGCCTCCAGAGCAGTCTATATACATATTACATCTCTACATAGAGTGCCTCCAGAGCAGTCTATATACATATTACATCTCTACATAGAGTGCCTCCAGAGCAGTCTACATACATATTAAATCTCTACATAGAGTGCCTCCAGAGCAGTCTGCACACATATTAAATCTCTACATAGAGTGCCTCCAGAGCAGTCTATATACATATTACATCTCTACATAGAGTGCCTCCAGAGCAGTCTATATACATATTAAATCTCTACATAGAGTGCCTCCAGAGCAGTCTATATACATATTACATCTCTACATAGAGTGCCTCCAGAGCAGTCTGCATACATATTAAATCTCTACATAGAGTGCCTCCAGAGCAGTCTGCACACACCTTAAATCTCTACATAGAGTGCCTCCAGAGCAGTCTGCACACACATTAAATCTCTACATAGAATGCCTCCAGAGCAGTCTGCACACACCTTAAATCTCTACATAGAATGCCTCCAGAGCAGTCTGCACACACCTTAAATCTCTACATAGAGTGCCTCCAGAGCAGTCTATATACATATTACATCTCTACATAGAGTGCCTCCAGAGCAGTCTATATACATATTACATCTCTACATAGAGTGCCTCCAGAGCAGTCTATATACATATTACATCTCTACATAGAGTGCCTCCAGAGCAGTCTGCATACATATTAAATCTCTACATAGAGTGCCTCCAGAGCAGTCTGCACACATATTACATCTCTACATAGAGTGCCTCCAGAGCAGTCTATATACATATTACATCTCTACATAGAGTGCCTCCAGAGCAGTCTATATACATATTAAATCTCTACATAGAGTGCCTCCAGAGCAGTCTATATACATATTACATCTCTACATAGAGTGCCTCCAGAGCAGTCTGCATACATATTAAATCTCTACATAGAGTGCCTCCAGAGCAGTCTGCACACACCTTAAATCTCTACATAGAGTGCCTCCAGAGCAGTCTGCACACACCTTAAATCTCTACATAGAGTGCCTCCAGAGCAGTCTATATACATATTAAATCTCTACATAGAGTGCCTCCAGAGCAGTCTGTATACATATTAAATCTCTACGTAGAGTGCCTCCAGAGCAGTCTATATACATATTAAATCTCTACATAGAGTGCCTCCAGAGCAGTCTATATACATATTACATCTCTACATAGAGTGCCTCCAGAGCAGTCTGCACACACCTTAAATCTCTACGTAGAGTGCCTCCAGAGCAGTCTGCACACACCTTAAATCTCTACGTAGAGTGCCTCCAGAGCAGTCTGCATACATATTAAATCTCTACATAGAGTGCCTCCAGAGCAGTCTGCATACATATTTAATCTCTACGTAGAGTGCCTCCAGAGCAGTCTGCACGCACCTTAAATGTCTACATAGAGTGCCTCCAGAGCAGTCTGCATACATATTAAATCTCTACGTAGAGTGCCTCCAGAGCAGTCTGCATACATATTAAATCTCTACATAGAGTGCCTCCAGAGCAGTCTGCACACACCTTAAATCTCTACATAGAGTGCCTCCAGAGCAGTCTGCACACACCTTAAATCTCTACATAGAGTGCCTCCAGAGCAGTCTGCACACACCTTAAATCTCTACATAGAGTGCCTCCAGAGCAGGCTGTATACATATTAAATCTCTACATAGAGTGCCTCCAGAGCAGTCTGTATACATATTAAATCTCTACGTAGAGTGCCTCCAGAGCAGTCTGCACACATATTAAATCTCTACATAGAGTGCCTCCAGAGCAGTCTATATACATATTACATCTCTACATAGAGTGCCCCCAGAGCAGTCTGCACACATATTAAATCTCTACATAGAGTGCCTCCAGAGCAGTCTATATACATATTACATCTCTACATAGAGTGCCTCCAGAGCAGTCTATATACATATTAAATCTATACATAGAGTGCCTCCAGAGCAGTCTATATACATATTACATCTCTACATAGAGTGCCTCCAGAGCAGTCTGCATACATATTAAATCTCTACATAGAGTGCCTCCAGAGCAGTCTATATACATATTACATCTCTACATAGAGTGCCTCCAGAGCAGTCTGCACACATATTAAATCTCTACATAGAGTGCCTCCAGAGCAGTCTATATACATATTACATCTCTACTTAGAGTGCCTCCAGAGCAGTCTATATACATATTACATCTCTACATAGAGTGCCTCCAGAGCAGTCTATATACATATTACATCTCTACATAGAGTGCCTCCAGAGCAGTCTACATACATATTAAATCTCTACATAGAGTGCCTCCAGAGCAGTCTGCACACATATTAAATCTCTACATAGAGTGCCTCCAGAGCAGTCTATATACATATTACATCTCTACATAGAGTGCCTCCAGAGCAGTCTATATACATATTAAATCTCTACATAGAGTGCCTCCAGAGCAGTCTGCATACATATTAAATCTCTACATAGAGTGCCTCCAGAGCAGGCTGTATACATATTAAATCTCTACATAGAGTGCCTCCAGAGCAGTCTGCACGCACCTTAAATCTCTACATAGAGTGCCTCCAGAGCAGTCTATATACATATTAAATCTCTACGTAGAGTGCCTCCAGAGCAGTCTGCACGCACCTTAAATCTCTACATAGAGTCTGCACACACCTTAAATCTCTACGTAGAGTGCCTCCAGAGCAGTCTGCACACACCTTAAATCTCTACGTAGAGTGCCTCCAGAGCAGTCTGCACACACCTTAAATCTCTACGTAGAGTGCCTCCAGAGCAGTCTGCACACACCTTAAATCTCTACGTAGAGTGCCTCCAGAGCAGTCTGCACACACCTTAAATCTCTACGTAGAGTGCCTCCAGAGCAGTCTGCATACATATTAAATCTCTACATAGAGTGCCTCCAGAGCAGCCTGCATACATATTTAATCTCTACGTAGAGTGCCTCCAGAGCAGTCTGCACGCACCTTAAATGTCTACATAGAGTGCCTCCAGAGCAGTCTGCATACATATTAAATCTCTACGTAGAGTGCCTCCAGAGCAGTCTGCATACATATTAAATCTCTACATAGAGTGCCTCCAGAGCAGTCTGCACACACCTTAAATCTCTACATAGAGTGCCTCCAGAGCAGTCTGCACACACCTTAAATCTCTACATAGAGTGCCTCCAGAGCAGTCTGCACACACCTTAAATCTCTACATAGAGTGCCTCCAGAGCAGGCTGTATACATATTAAATCTCTACATAGAGTGCCTCCAGAGCAGTCTGTATACATATTAAATCTCTACGTAGAGTGCCTCCAGAGCAGTCTATATACATATTACATCTCTACATAGAGTGCCCCCAGAGCAGTCTGCACACATATTAAATCTCTACATAGAGTGCCTCCAGAGCAGTCTATATACATATTACATCTCTACATAGAGTGCCTCCAGAGCAGTCTATATACATATTAAATCTCTACATAGAGTGCCTCCAGAGCAGTCTATATACATATTACATCTCTACATAGAGTGCCTCCAGAGCAGTCTGCATACATATTAAATCTCTACATAGAGTGCCTCCAGAGCAGTCTATATACATATTACATCTCTACATAGAGTGCCTCCAGAGCAGTCTGCACACATATTAAATCTCTACATAGAGTGCCTCCAGAGCAGTCTATATACATATTACATCTCTACTTAGAGTGCCTCCAGAGCAGTCTATATACATATTACATCTCTACATAGAGTGCCTCCAGAGCAGTCTATATACATATTACATCTCTACATAGAGTGCCTCCAGAGCAGTCTACATACATATTAAATCTCTACATAGAGTGCCTCCAGAGCAGTCTGCACACATATTAAATCTCTACATAGAGTGCCTCCAGAGCAGTCTATATACATATTACATCTCTACATAGAGTGCCTCCAGAGCAGTCTATATACATATTAAATCTCTACATAGAGTGCCTCCAGAGCAGTCTATATACATATTACATCTCTACATAGAGTGCCTCCAGAGCAGTCTGCATACATATTAAATCTCTACATAGAGTGCCTCCAGAGCAGTCTGCACACACCTTAAATCTCTACATAGAGTGCCTCCAGAGCAGTCTGCACACACATTAAATCTCTACATAGAATGCCTCCAGAGCAGTCTGCACACACCTTAAATCTCTACATAGAATGCCTCCAGAGCAGTCTGCACACACCTTAAATCTCTACATAGAGTGCCTCCAGAGCAGTCTATATACATATTACATCTCTACATAGAGTGCCTCCAGAGCAGTCTATATACATATTACATCTCTACATAGAGTGCCTCCAGAGCAGTCTATATACATATTACATCTCTACATAGAGTGCCTCCAGAGCAGTCTGCATACATATTAAATCTCTACATAGAGTGCCTCCAGAGCAGTCTGCACACATATTACATCTCTACATAGAGTGCCTCCAGAGCAGTCTATATACATATTACATCTCTACATAGAGTGCCTCCAGAGCAGTCTATATACATATTAAATCTCTACATAGAGTGCCTCCAGAGCAGTCTATATACATATTACATCTCTACATAGAGTGCCTCCAGAGCAGTCTGCATACATATTAAATCTCTACATAGAGTGCCTCCAGAGCAGTCTGCACACACCTTAAATCTCTACATAGAGTGCCTCCAGAGCAGTCTGCACACACCTTAAATCTCTACATAGAGTGCCTCCAGAGCAGTCTATATACATATTAAATCTCTACATAGAGTGCCTCCAGAGCAGTCTGTATACATATTAAATCTCTACGTAGAGTGCCTCCAGAGCAGTCTATATACATATTAAATCTCTACATAGAGTGCCTCCAGAGCAGTCTATAGACATATTACATCTCTACATAGAGTGCCTCCAGAGCAGTCTGCATACATATTAAATCTCTACGTAGAGTGCCTCCAGAGCAGTCTGCACACATATTAAATCTCTACATAGAGTGCCTCCAGAGCAGTCTATATACATATTAAATCTCTACATAGAGTGCCTCCAGAGCAGTCTGCACACATATTAAATCTCTACGTAGAGTGCCTCCAGAGCAGTCTATATACATATTAAATCTCTACATAGAGTGCCTCCAGAGCAGTCTATATACATATTACATCTCTACATAGAGTGCCTCCAGAGCAGTCTGCATACATATTAAATCTCTACGTAGAGTGCCTCCAGAGCAGTCTGCACACATATTAAATCTCTACATAGAGTGCCTCCAGAGCAGTCTATATACATATTACATCTCTACATAGAGTGCCTCCAGAGCAGTCTGCATACATATTAAATCTCTACGTAGAGTGCCTCCAGAGCAGGCTGTATACATATTAAATCTCTACGTAGAGTGCCTCCAGAGCAGTCTATATACATATTAAATCTCTACATAGAGTGCCTCCAGAGCAGTCTATATACATATTAAATCTCTACGTAGAGTGCCTCCAGAGCAGTCTGCATACATATTTAATCTCTACGTAGAGTGCCTCCAGAGCAGTCTGCACGCACCTTAAATGTCTACATAGAGTGCCTCCAGAGCAGTCTGCATACATATTAAATCTCTACGTAGAATACCTCCAGAGCAGTCTGCATACATATTAAATCTCTACATAGAGTGCCTCCAGAGCAGTCTGCACACACCTTAAATCTCTACATAGAGTGCCTCCAGAGCAGTCTGCACACACCTTAAATCTCTACATAGAGTGCCTCCAGAGCAGGCTGTATACATATTAAATCTCTACATAGAGTGCCTCCAGAGCAGTCTGTATACATATTAAATCTCTACGTACAGTGCCTCCAGAGCAGTCTGCACACATATTAAATCTCTACATAGAGTGCCTCCAGAGCAGTCTATATACATATTACATCTCTACATAGAGTGCCTCCAGAGCAGTCTGCACACATATTAAATCTCTACATAGAGTGCCTCCAGAGCAGTCTATATACATATTACATCTCTACATAGAGTGCCTCCAGAGCAGTCTATATACATATTAAATCTCTACATAGAGTGCCTCCAGAGCAGTCTATATACATATTACATCTCTACATAGAGTGCCTCCAGAGCAGTCTGCATACATATTAAATCTCTACATAGAGTGCCTCCAGAGCAGTCTATATACATATTACATCTCTACATAGAGTGCCTCCAGAGCAGTCTGCACACATATTAAATCTCTACATAGAGTGCCTCCAGAGCAGTCTATATACATATTACATCTCTACTTAGAGTGCCTCCAGAGCAGTCTATATACATATTACATCTCTACATAGAGTGCCTCCAGAGCAGTCTATATACATATTACATCTCTACATAGAGTGCCTCCAGAGCAGTCTACATACATATTAAATCTCTACATAGAGTGCCTCCAGAGCAGTCTGCACACATATTAAATCTCTACATAGAGTGCCTCCAGAGCAGTCTATATACATATTACATCTCTACATAGAGTGCCTCCAGAGCAGTCTATATACATATTAAATCTCTACATAGAGTGCCTCCAGAGCAGTCTATATACATATTACATCTCTACATAGAGTGCCTCCAGAGCAGTCTGCATACATATTAAATCTCTACATAGAGTGCCTCCAGAGCAGTCTGCACACACCTTAAATCTCTACATAGAGTGCCTCCAGAGCAGTCTGCACACACCTTAAATCTCTACATAGAGTGCCTCCAGAGCAGTCTGCACACACCTTAAATCTCTACATAGAGTGCCTCCAGAGAAGTCTATATACATATTACATCTCTACATAGAGTGCCTCCAGAGCAGTCTATATACATATTACATCTCTACATAGAGTGCCTCCAGAGCAGTCTATATACATATTACATCTCTACATAGAGTGCCTCCAGAGCAGTCTGCATACATATTAAATCTCTACATAGAGTGCCTCCAGAGCAGTCTGCACACATATTAAATCTCTACATAGAGTGCCTCCAGAGCAGTCTATATACATATTACATCTCTACATAGAGTGCCTCCAGAGCAGTCTATATACATATTACATCTCTACATAGAGTGCCTCCAGAGCAGTCTATATACATATTAAATCTCTACATAGAGTGCCTCCAGAGCAGTCTATATACATATTACATCTCTAAATAGAGTGCCTCCAGAGCAGTCTCCTTACATATTAAATCTCTACATAGAGTGCCTCCAGAGCAGTCTGCACACACCTTAAATCTCTACATAGAGTGCCTCCAGAGCAGTCTATAAATCTCTACATAGAGTGCCTCCAGAGCAGTCTGTATACATATTAAATCTCTACGTAGAGTGCCTCCAGAGCAGTCTATATACATATTAAATCTCTACATAGAGTGCCTCCAGAGCAGTCTATATACATATTACATCTCTACATAGAGTGCCTCCAGAGCAGTCTGCATACATATTAAATCTCTACGTAGAGTGCCTCCAGAGCAGTCTGCACACATATTAAATCTCTACATAGAGTGCCTCCAGAGCAGTCTATATACATATTAAATCTCTACATAGAGTGCCTCCAGAGCAGTCTGCATACATATTAAATCTCTACATAGAGTGCCTCCAGAGCAGTCTGCACACATATTAAATCTCTACATAGAGTGCCTCCAGAGCAGTCTATATACATATTAAATCTCTACATAGAGTGCCTCCAGAGCAGTCTGCACACATATTAAATCTCTACGTAGAGTGCCTCCAGAGCAGTCTATATACATATTAAATCTCTACATAGAGTGCCTCCAGAGCAGTCTATATACATATTACATCTCTACATAGAGTGCCTCCAGAGCAGTCTGCATACATATTAAATCTCTACGTAGAGTGCCTCCAGAGCAGTCTGCACACATATTAAATCTCTACATAGAGTGCCTCCAGAGCAGTCTATATACATATTACATCTCTACATAGAGTGCCTCCAGAGCAGTCTGCACACATATTAAATCTCTACGTAGAGTGCCTCCAGAGCAGGCTGTATACATATTACATCTCTACTTAGAGTGCCTCCAGAGCAGTCTATATACATATTACATCTCTACATAGAGTGCCTCCAGAGCAGTCTATATACATATTACATCTCTACATAGAGTGCCTCCAGAGCAGTCTACATACATATTAAATCTCTACATAGAGTGCCTCCAGAGCAGTCTGCACACACCTTAAATCTCTACATAGAGTGCCTCCAGAGCAGTCTGCACACACCTTAAATCTCTACATAGAGTGCCTCCAGAGCAGTCTGCATACATATTAAATCTCTACGTAGAGTGCCTCCAGAGCAGTCTGCACACATATTAAATCTCTACATAGAGTGCCTCCAGAGCAGTCTGCATACATATTAAATCTCTACGTAGAGTGCCTCCAGAGCAGGCTGTATACATATTAAATCTCTACGTAGAGTGCCTCCAGAGCAGTCTATATACATATTAAATCTCTACGTAGAGTGCCTCCAGAGCAGTCTATATACATATTAAATCTCTACGTAGAGTGCCTCCAGAGCAGTCTATATACATATTAAATCTCTACATAGAGTGCCTCCAGAGCAGTCTATATACATATTACATCTCTACATAGAGTGCCTCCAGAGCAGTCTATATACATATTAAATCTCTACATAGAGTGCCTCCAGAGCAGTCTGCACACATATTAAATCTCTACATAGAGTGCCTCCAGAGCAGTCTGCACACATATTAAATCTCTACATAGAGTGCCTCCAGAGCAGTCTGCATACATATTACATCTCTACATAGAGTGCCTCCAGAGCAGTCTATATACATATTAAATCTCTACATAGAGTGCCTCCAGAGCAGGCTATATACATATTACATCTCTACATAGAGTGCCTCCAGAGCAGTCTATATACATATTAAATCTCTACATAGAGTGCCTCCAGAGCAGTCTATATACATATTACATCTCTACATAGAGTGCCTCCAGAGCAGTCTGCACACATATTAAATCTCTACATAGAGTGCCTCCAGAGCAGTCTATATACATATTACATCTCTACATAGAGTGCCTCCAGAGCAGTCTATATACATATTAAATCTCTACATAGAGTGCCTCCAGAGCAGTCTTTATACATATTACATCTCTACATAGAGTGCCTCCAGAGCAGTCTATATACATATTACATCTCTACATAGAGTGCCTCCAGAGCAGGCTGCATACATATTACATCTCTACGTAGAGTGCCTCCAGAGCAGTCTATATATATTAAATCTCTACCTAGAGTGTCTCCAGAGGAGGCTGTATACATATTAAATCTCTATGCTCTTTCCTCTCGCTGCAGTGCTGGATCCGGGAGCAGCAAATGTTTGGATCTCCTTTGATGATGAGAGGCGACTGGGAGCCCCAGACCGAAAAAAGCCTTATCCAGACAATCACAAGAAATGTTTTCACAATGCCGTGCTTGAGAGGAATGGGTTCTCCTCAAGGAAGCATAACAGGGAGGTAAAGCTCCTGGTGGAAGGTGAGCAATGGACTGTGGGGTTCAGACGACAGCCCGTGAGCCATCCAGCGCTGTCCTTGAACGTGTTACCTCGGGGTTTGGCCTGGTCTGTACAACTGAGGAGAAGTCAATATTATGCACTCGCCTCTACTCAAACTTCTCTCGCTGCAAGAACGCCCCAAGATTCAGGGGTCTACCTGACTATGAAGGCAACCAGTTGTCCGCATACAATGCAGACACCATGGAGCTACTCTACACATTCACCAACACTGCCTTCAACAAAACAGTGTATCCTTATTCCATACCTACGGAGGAAATATGGCTCTTATGTAGCGGCTCTGGCCTCCGTCACATCCCTGCCTGCACAATGCTGGTTGCACCCACTGCTTCTGTCTCTTCAGGTCTGTTAGGGGCATACTTACAATGCCCATGCGGCACAATAACACTGCCAGCGCGTCACCTTTGTGACGCTCCGGCCATGCAGTGTGCCCACACATATCTACAAGGCCGCATAAAGCCACCTTGCGTGACTTTTCACGGCTTTGTAAATATGGCCCCCTTTCACGCATAACTCTGTGTGAAAGGGCCATTCCATGGGTGTTGCTTTGGGTGTTCCCACACAACACCCATGGAATCTGATGCATTCCCAGATTTACAAGGCTGGAAATATGTCAGATTCCTATGTCACGCCAAGGGTGGCGTAAAAGTGGAGCAACAAGAGGAAATAACTCTATTTCACCTCATGTTTTGCTCTTTTTATGCGGGCTGCATTTTGCAGCACACGTAGGAGGAAAATGCCTTTAATGATTGTCTTTCCTTCCTGCACATAAACAATCATCCCTGTTAGAATGACATTTTTTGTAATACATGAACAGCACAGAAGTCAGCACAAAACAACTTGTAATTGCATTTAAAAGCCTAACAGAGATGGATTAACATGTAACGTAAAATGTGCCCGTTTGTAAAATGGTGCACTGTGTGCCAACCCATGTTGAGCATCGCGTTTACCATGGTGGACATTGTGCCTACCCGTATTTATTAAAATGCTAACCTGATTAATAACAATGTTTGAGAATGATAAATCATTAGAGTGAAATATTATGATTAGAAAATAATTATGTTGACTTATGTGAGTCATTGGTTTAAAGTTACATATGCAGAAAAATAAAGGCACGTCTCAGTCATATATAGTGTAATTCATTAACAAAGGTTGCAAGTAATATTGAAATGCTTTACATATTTTATGATATATTATTAATGAGATAAATTCATGAGTTTGCGTAGTTTGTGTGTTTTATTCATGCTAATATTAATGCACTGTATTTCTTGTGTTAGCAGGGCTTGGCCTGAAGTTTCATATTTGCAGCAGGGATGAAAAAGCTGAATTATTTCTTTTCCTTTAACCTGATGTTTCCATTCGGCTGTTTCACCTCTTTAGCAAAGAGTTATTTTGTATTATGTGTAAGCTTTTGATCTTGGAACTGGTACATCTGGTACACTGGGAACAGGACCTGGCCTGGCAGTTCGGGCTGGACTGTTCCCGTGGGGAACAGGCTCAAGACTGATTTGCATATGGCTGGGTCCAAACTGGAATGGCATGGTGAGCAAAAAAACTGATGGATTAAACCCAGATCTGTGACTGGGGATGAATGTTTGATTGGTTCTGCATTCCATCCATCAACTGTTCTTTTTGCATTTGTCGCCCCAAGTGGGAAGGGTATGCCCAGACGTGGGTCCCGTGCTCACTATGCCACCAGATTCAAGCTAGCCTGGCTGAAGAGGGGTGATACCCCGTAACCGGTCCCAGGATGCCTGTTTCTGGTCCAGGGAAGACCTAGCCTGGCAGTTCGGGCTGGACTGTTCCCATGGGGAATGGCATGGTGAGCAAAAAAACTGATGGATTAAACCCAGATCTGTGACTGGGGTGAATGTTTGATTGGTTTTGCCTTCCGTCCATCAACTGTTCTTTTTGCATCGGAAGTAACCCGAGAGCTGTTTCCGGAAGAGGTATAAAATTGCAACGTAGTTTTGCGTGCAGACAATTGTTTTTTTTATTTTATTAGTTACATTCTATCCAAGATAGATTATATTTCCAAATTATTTTTGTCTTCATTTCCTTTTGCTTTTGTCCCCATGCGTTAGCACGTTCCCACACATGCTTGTCCTGATTTGTGATAGCGATTGGGAAGACCATCCTCCTAAAATTTGATGTGTTGATTTGAGAATCATCTTTGTGAAAAATTATATGTTAAGTTTTGATAACCATCCTCAAGAAAATGATATGTTGAGTTACTTTCCATAACCTCCCTCACAAAATTAATGTAATTGAACTTTGAATTTGACTATTAACTGATGTCACCTTCTAGAGATTTGAAATCTGTTTCTGTAGCACAAATTATATCATCGCTTGTTTGCATAATTTTGCTGGAATGTTTGATGGTATTGATATTGAGTAGATCAAACTTGTTTTGCAAATTCGGTCAGCCTATGGTTTTCATTTATCTTTATAACTTAGTTTTACGCACCATCTGCATGACTTTGGCTTTGTGGTTGTAATAAAGCTTTGAAACGTTTCATTGATTGGAGTTTTGTTTCCATGGCCAAATTGGTTATGGTGTCTACATTTATTGTTGTATTGATTGAAATTTGATTGAATGTTTCGGGTTTTACCTCACTCTTCACTGGGTCCAAAGATCCCATCAACCTCGGTGCAAGCGTTTCAGTTTCCTGACCTGGACGAGAAGAAGCGCTCTCACCCCTGCAAC
This sequence comes from Pleurodeles waltl, assembly GCF_031143425.1. Classification (NCBI taxonomy): domain Eukaryota; kingdom Metazoa; phylum Chordata; class Amphibia; order Caudata; family Salamandridae; genus Pleurodeles; species Pleurodeles waltl. Next base: position 7,406,432 of record NC_090446.1, read on the forward strand.
GCGGGCACCCGTGCACCATGGTGCAAGGGAGCCTGCGTTGGCGCTAGGCAGCCAATTGTGCGCCAGCGCAGAGGGAAGGACAGGGATGCGCTGTATTGCTGTATATAAAATGGACCCCTGTATTTTCCCAATTCCCAAGCTAGCTTGCAGCACCACGCGGGGCCATTTTTGTGTGAATGTGGGCCTTAGTTCTGTCTTTGTGGTCCAGGGGCTAAGATGCTCAGGCTGTGCTTTCTGTTATTAGTTCATGGACAATGCGGGCCGGCACATTCAGATATATTGCCATTTGCTCATATTTCCTTACCTTCCCTTTTTATCAACTATAGTGCAAATATAACTCACAAAGAAACTGGGTAAGTGGTGACCCCAGTACATGTGTGTTGTAAATTTGTGTTTATTAAAAGGTAATGTTTGCTCAACTACTGCTCGTCCTCCAATTCTTTCTGTTTGGGGTTGTGTGTGTTGAGCTTCCACTGATTTGATGCATGGAGCAGTAACTCCTGATATTACATGCTCTACCACAAGGTCCTCCAGGCCCTCTCTTCGATGGATATTCCCCTGCCGAAGGGTAGAAGCGAATGGATCATTTACAGTGTCCACTTCCTCTGTATTCAGCACAGACACATTCTGCTAAAGTTGATAAACACACTTTAATAGAAATAGTTTCCTGCATCTAAACCAACTTATTATACTGAATCTCTGCACCACACGAGACCCTGATAGAGAACCCAAAGAATGAAAATGAATTGAAAGTATGATATGTTTGCCAGTAAGAGATATACCATGGTACCAGATGGGAGGAGAAACAGACTGAATGGGTAGGAAATTAACGAAAGCTTAAGGGCGGGGTTATTTCTTTACATTAAAAAACCCTAGAAATTCACTGAAAAAAATAAGTAATGTTATACTTAAATAAATGAAATTTTCTGTAACAACTTAACATTTTAAATTCTAAAATCCACTGAAATTCACCAGTGATAGGTATCTCAAGTAACTATAACTCGTGCCCTAAGGTAACTATAACTTGTGCCCTCACTATGTTGTATCATCCATACTTTCACTGCAAATAGTGCAGTGATATTATCAGTTATGTCATAGATGTGATGAGTGATGTAATACGTGGGGTAATGAGCAGAGATAGCTATAACTATAACTGGTAAAGTTCAGTGGTTTTTAGAGTTTGAAATGTTACGTTTTTACTGAACATTTCCTCTAACTATAACGTGCTGACGTATTTTTCGTCCTTGGCAGGACTAGGATGCTTCACTGAGGCAGATGGACCTTTTGACCCAGTAAGCAGTGTGGTGAACCATATATTATCATTTACATTAATATAATAATTAACAATTTAAACACCATAACCAATAGGACCACAGAAGACAAACACCAATCAGTAAAAGTTTAAAGATTTATTCTCACAACCACAAAACCAAAGTCCCGTAAATAGTGCGCAGGGTCAGATGATATTAGTAAATGAAAACCGAGGGCCGACCAAATCTCTGGAACAAATTTAATTTGTTAAGCATCAACACCATTAAACATTCAAGAAGAATAACACATTTTAATAGTGTCAGTATTTGCGCATTAGAAAAACAATTCAACTCAGACTCAGAATACATTAGTCAAATTCAAATGCACAGAATTGTAATCAGGAATTTGGACATAAGTTCTCCCTACAACTATCCACATTAGGACATGCATGTGTGGGAATGGACTACAACATTAGGACAAAAGCAAAACATAAGACAAAAATAATTTAGAAAAATCATCTATCTCAGACTAGGTTCTATCTAAGAAAAAGAAAAATATTCAAGTTTCAGCATACTCATTTCTAACAAAAACCGGACAAGAAAAAATAACAGTACATTAAAACATTCATTAGGAACAGCAGGCAATTCAGTTTTTGTCGACAAAACACATCATCAACTCCATTCGAATCAGGGGAATGTGAAGAACACGATATGCACAGAGAAATCAGGAAAGTCTGTTGGACAAATTAACAGCAAGAAATTCAGAAAAGGTCTGTTAACAGCTTGGGATTCAGAAAGGGTCTGCTTACAGCATGAAATTAAGAAAGGGTCCGCTAACAGCATGAAATTCAGAGAGGGCCTGTTAACAGCATGAAATTCAGAAAGGGCCTGTTAACAGCTTGGTCAGTCCCTCACATAACTAGAAATCCTTCTCACAGCTTGATTGGTCAGTTCAATACGCCCAAATGATGAAAAAGGGCAATGTCCAATTAGAATCTTAGCACAACTTCACTTTGCAACATCTTCTCACTCTCCCAGGACTCAGTGGGAAAAAACCTCTCCTTTCCGTGTAACTCTGGCAATATAACAATTTTATACATCAATTGTATCAATTCATGTTCCTTCTTATGGTTCAGTTCATCTGTCTTCTTCTGCTCTCACAAGAAAGCTCCATCGAACAATAGCCTTACTGAGGGTGACTGTGTTGTGATTAATTTTGCTAACCCTTGTTTAGTAAAATGTTTGTTGGCTGACTTGTGTTATTGTGCCACGAAGGAAGAAGGGATTCATATTTATCCACTTAGTCATTTTTATGATCTATCCTCTCCATGTGTCAGTCCCAAAGTAGCTCAACGCCATTGTAATTCAGGGTTGGCCAAAACTCAATGAGGGCCAAATAACTCTCCTTCTAGTGGCCAACAGATTGCGATCCTCTTGGACGAGAATGGTTGAAATGAGGATAAGGGTGTAGATGACGCCCAGGAGGGATCCGTGGAGGGTATGGGGTTAGTTATTGCTTCATTACAGTATGGGTTTGATGGGTTAGATATTGTCCCTTATGCCCCATTAATGGCTAGTACTGATGAGGAAGTGGTGGAAGGGGATGGGACCAAATCGCTTACTTTACTTTGTTAGAATATCGCGGGCCTTCGATCAAAGGCAACAAATGAAGAGTGGTTAGAATTTTATATCTACATATGATATAATCTGCTTGCAGGAGACCTGGTCAATGGACCACTTCTATTTGGATGGGTATTACTCTGTTTATCAACCAGCAAACCCCTCCCTAGCGGGAAGGGCAAGTGGGGGCCTCTTAGTTCTCGTTTCTTTACAACTCCCCAAAATGGTGGCATCTTTAATCTGGTCTTCACCATAATTAATCGTTATCTTATTGCTGAGTGAGGGAAGTAAGGGTATATTGCTGATAAACTTTTATAACAATATCCCATGTGATTGCCTGAAGGGACGTTTTGAGGAGATAATAGATTTTCTGGACTCTTATGACAAGCTCCAGGATAATGAGTTTATTACTATATGGGCTGGAGATTTTAATATGCCACTATGTACTCCGGAAGCTTTACATGGGTGCTGTACCCCTATAGAGGACAGAGAGATGTCTAATCATTTTATTCACACAAAACAAGGTGAAGTTTTAAATTGTTTTATCTACAAATTTGAACTTGTATTCGCAAGGGAAAAGGCTGCCACATACATAAAAAAAATACCCACATTTATGGTAAATTTTAAAGGGAGTATTATTGATTTTATTATTATTAGCTCCCCTGATATTGATTTAATCCATGATTTTAAGATAATACTGCATTGTGCTAGTGATCATAACCCTTTATGTATCAAACTTGCTCGTAACTCAAAACCAGTATCGATTAACAGGGAATTGAGAAACTGAGAAAGAACTTTGTTTTTAGCAAAGATTTTGGTCTACGTTTGAAATGGGAAAAGGTTGATCCTAAAATATTTAATCAGAAAATCATCGAACAAAAAATGGACTCTATTAATTTGTGCCTGCCGCAATACCAATCCCATGAGTGATTAGTATCTGAATACGAGCACTTAAGCTATGCTATCTCAGAGGCCCTGGTGATTGCTAGAACATCAGGGGCCCCAGTGGCCTGTCGGTGGTTTAACTCCACTTGTACCACTGCCCATAAAGATCTAAAAATAGCCCTCAGATGTATTCCGATCTCCCGGGATGTAGTCACAAGGGCAAGGGGCCATTATATGGCAGTTTTGATAGAGAGGAAAAATGAAATTAGAAATAGAGCATGGAATTAGCTTTTGGTAGCCACCGAACTGAAGGATACTACATAATTCTGGAGGGTGATAAACCATCCTTATTTTAAGGACAAGGATAACAAAGAGGATGATTGTTTGATTCCCGAAGCGGTCTGGGTGAATCATTTCACAAGGGTTTTTCAACCTGAAAATGACACTTCTCTGGAGGGGGATGAAAGTAGCAACAAGAGACCCGTGGAATCTAATCTGAATGTAATAGACTTTTCTCTTGAGTTACATGAGGTCATTACAGCAATTATTTGTTCAAGGAAAGGGAAGGCTCCTGACCCGGATGGGGTCCCTGCTGACCTTTTTAAGTCTATGCCGGATTTCTGGGGTCCTCTAATTACAAATGTATTAAGAAGAGCAGTTGAGAGTAACATCCCCTTCCTGGAAAGCGGCCATTATTATCCCTATTTTTGAAAAGGGTAACAGGCAAGATCCAACCTGTTACAGGCCAATTTCTCTTATAGACCCTACCGCTAAGATATTGGGGAGTGTGATTTTGACCCGACTGGAAGAATGGGACGCTAAGGCAAAGATTCTCTCCCCAATTCAATATGGCTTTAGACCCAGTTTAGGTACAGTGGAACAAGTGTTCAATTTGCACCTTACCCTTAGTGAATATGTTATTGCCAGGAAAGAATCCATCCATTTGGCTTTTATTGATCTATCAAGTGCCTTTGACCTGGTAAATAGAGCAAAGCTCTGGCAAATTATGGAATCCTTGGGGGTTGACCAGAATCTTTTAGAGTTAGTTAAGCGATTATATTCTGATTTAACGATTACAGTGCAGTATGGTTTGCATGGTGAGAGATCTTCCCCTTTTCCCTCTAGGAGAGGTGTTAGACAGGGCTGTATTTTAGCACCGATTTTATTCTTGTTATATATTAACGGCCTCTATGATTTTTTAATTAAAAATGGAAATGTTGGTCCCCAAAATACTAGATCTAAACGATTTACTATGGGAGGAAATATTATAAACAAAGTTAAAGAATTTTTGTTATCTAGGTTTGTGTGTAAGTTCCTCTATGTTATGGAATTCCCACCTCACTATCAAGGCCCATCAAAAGGTTTTCTGCTCACAAATTAGGCCAGAGAGCAGTTAACCAGTTTTTAGGCTTTATAATGCTAAATGTGTATCAGCAACTATTTATGGGGCGGGTTTGTGGGGCCTGACTAAAGTAGATTCCCTTCAACGTATAGAGAATACATTTGTTGATAGACTACTGCTGGCACCAAAGAATGTAGCAAATATCATCTGTTACGAAGAGCTGGGACTACGACATGTTGAAGATTTGATTGGTGTCGCTCCCCTTTTACTGTGGTTGAAATCTTGGTCGAATCCTGCGGCTAGTCTGCTACAAGATTGTATGACTGATTGCATCCAATTGGAAAATTTTAATAGAATTACGTGGTTTACCTATCTGCTAACTTCATTTCGGAATATAGGCATGGAGAGCATGTTTACTCATCCAGAGTCCCTGCCTTTAAATGCTAAGGTATTGGTAAAAACTCGATATTTCGAGTATATTTTGAATCTGAGACTACAGGGGGCTCTGAACTTGAAAACTTTTGATCCCTATGTTCAGATTGCAACTACGATTTTGATGGAACCTTACTTAACTTGGTTCCCGAGTTCCTCATCATGCTCTCTTCTTGTCTTATTTAGACATTAAAATTTGAAACATTTTAGAGTGGCCTTTCCTAAGCAAAGCACTTGGCAAAAAGTGCTCCCGCATTGTCCTTGTGATACTATTTCCAAGCAAAGCACGTGTCACTTTTTCCTATTTTGTCCACTTTATTCGGCTCCTAGATGTACTTTTATATTGCCTCTTTTTCAGAAACTACGTATTCTTTCCCATAAAGACGTACTTATGTATGCTCAAAAACTGCCATCTACTCAAGTTTGTTATTCTGTTTTAAACTTTTTTAGATCAGCATTTGCAATTAGGAAACGGTATGAACTGGTGGAAGGAAATGTTTATTAATTAAGTGTTGAATTTTACAGATTAAAATTTTGATATTGTTACTGCATTTTAAATATTATTATGGAAATTTTGTTATATCTATTTGTAAGTAGCTTTGTATCCTGGAAATGTGAGCCATGCTTGCTGAATATTGCCTCATATTTAATGTAAATGTGTTTTTTAAACTTTCAGTACTTTTATGGCATTATGCCGAATAAAGAATCTTTGACTGACTGACTGACAATATCCTTACTTTACAATCAATCTGCTGCTCTCCAAAGTATCTATTCCAAATTTGTGCAAATTAATTTACACATAATACAGTAAAGCTCTTTACTATTCATGAGAAACAACCTGATGGAAAATGTCATGTTAGAAAAGAAAATGATTCTGCATTCACGTACTTTCAAATACGATAACTTCAGCCCTAGTTATGTTAACATAGAAAATATATTGCTCCAATATTACCATTGGTAAAACACATATAATATGCAAACCCATAAATTCGGCCTTATAATACTTCATCTTAATGAACTAGCACATTTCATTAATAATTGCAATACTTGTTAAAGCATTGCATTAAATATGACAAAGGTGTGCATTTATTTACATATATTATGCAAACCCATAAATTCAGCATTAATAATACTTCATCTAAATGAACAAGCACATTTCATTAATAATTGCAATACTTGTTAAAGCATTGCATTAAGTATGACAAAGGTGTGCATTTATTTTTCTGCTCACACGTAAATTCATATTAATAACTCATTAAACATAAATCAAATCATTTCTCTACCAACCATTTTTCTAAAATTGATTATACTTCAATATTGTATTAACTCATGTTAGCACATTATTAAATGTGGTTGGCACAATGTCCACCACTTTCCAGATGGGAACACTTTCAAAGTACGTGCCAATGCAATTACTCTTGTGTTAGGCCTTAAAGCATGAATACATATATCACCACATGCTGAGGTCTGGTGCACTAAAAGCATTAATAAAATTTGCGCGCCAGCAAACATACCTTTAACCTTTGTTTTTTCAGTGAATTTCAAGGTTTTTTTAAGATAAAGTAACATCTAATTCCCATATGTAAATCCAACAACTCGCCATGCTTGGCATGGGGTTAGCTGGAGAGCCTGGCTGCAGGGAGTCCCAGGGCCCTGGCAGAGCCAACCAGCTTCCCACATGATGCACGAGCCGGCATTGTTCCCACCTGGAGGGAGCAGCTATTTGACAGGGTATGTAAGGCAAATTCAGTACTTTTTATAGTTATCCCAAGTTCAGGCATCAGTGGAGGGTATGTAAGGCACATGTGTCTGTTTTTATACTGAATACAGGTTCAGGCATAAGTGGAGGGTATGTAAGGCACATTCAGTACTTTTTATAGTGATCACAAGTTCAGGCTTCAGTGGGAAAGTATGTAAGGCACATGTGTTTGTTTTTATACTGATCACAGGTTCAGGCATCAGTGGGGGGTCTGTAAGGCACATTCTGTACTTTTTATAGTGATCACAAGTTCAGGCATCAGTGGAGGGTATGTAAGGCACATTCAGTACTTTTTATAGTGATCCCAAGTTCAGGCATCAGTGGGAGGGTATGTAAGGCACATCTGTCTGTTTTTATACTGATTACAGGTTCAGGCATCAGTGGGGGGTCTGTAAGGCACATTCTGTACTTTTTATAGTGATCACAGGTTCAGGCATCAGTGGGGGTCTGTAAGGCACATTCTGTACTTTTTATAGTGATCACAGGTTCAGGCATCAGTGGAGGGTATGTAAGGCACACCTGTTTGTTTTTATACTGATTACAGGTTCAGGCATCAGTGGAGGGTATGTAAGGCACATTCAGTACTTTTTATAGTGATCACAGGTTCAGGCATCAGTGGAGGGTATGTAAGGCACATGTGTTTGTTTTTATACTGATCACAGGTTCAGGCATCAGTGGAGGGTATGTAAGGCACATTCAGTACTTTTTGTACTGATCACAGGTTCAGGCATCAGTGGAGGGTATGTAAGGCACATTCAGTACTTTTTATAGTGATCACAAGTTCAGGCATCAGTGGGGGGTCTGTAAGGCACGTGTGTTTGTTTTTGTACTGATTACAGGTTCAGGCATCAGTGGGGGGTCTGTAAGGCACATTCAGTACTTTTTATAGCAATCACAAGTTCAGGCATCAGTGGGAGGGTATGTAAGGCACATTCAGTACTTTTTATAGTGATCACAAGTTCAGGCATCAGTGGGGGGTATGTAAGGCACGTGTGTTTGTTTTTGTACTGATCACAGGTTCAGGCATCAGTGGGAGGGTATGTAAGGCACATGTGTTTGTTTTATGCTGATCACAGGTTCAGGCATCAGTGGGGGGTCTGTAAGGCACATGTGTTTGTTTTATGCTGATCACAGGTTCAGGCATCAGTGGAGGGTATGTAAGGCACATGTGTTTGTTTTTATAGTGATCACAGGTTCAGGCATCAGTGGGGGGTCTGTAAGGCACGTGTGTTTGTTTTTGTACTGATCACAGGTTCAGGCATCAGTGGGAGGGTATGTAAGGCACATGTGTTTGTTTTATGCTGATCACAGGTTCAGGCATCAGTGGGGGGTCTGTAAGGCACGTGTGTTTGTTTTATGCTGATCACAGGTTCAGGCATCAGTGGGGGGTCTGTAAGGCACGTGTGTTTGTTTTATGCTGATCACAGGTTCAGGCATCAGTGGGGGGTCTGTAAGGCACGTGTGTTTGTTTTATGCTGATCACAGGTTCAGGCATCAGTGGGGGGTATGTAAGGCACATTCAGTACTTTTTATAGTGATCACAAGTTCAGGCATCAGTGGGGGGGTCTGTAAGGCACATGTGTTTGTTTTATGCTGATCACAGGTTCAGGCATCAGTGGGAGGGTATGTAAGGCACATGTGTTTGTTTTTGTACTGATCACAAGTTCAGGCATCAGTGAAGGGTATGTAAGGCACATTCAGTACTTTTTATAGTGATCACAAGTTCAGGCATCAGTGGAGGGTATGTAAGGCACATGTGTCTGTTTTTATACTGATTACAGGTTCAGGCATCAGTGGAGGGTATGTAATGCACATTCAGTACTTTTTATAGTGATCACAAGTTCAGGCTTCAGTGGGAAAGTATGTAAGGCACATGTGTTTGTTTTTATACTGATCACAGGTTCAGGCATCAGTGGGGGGTCTGTAAGGCACATTCTGTACTTTTTATAGTGATCACAAGTTCAGGCATCAGTGGAGGGTATGTAAGGCACATTCAGTACTTTTTATAGTGATCCCAAGTTCAGGCATCAGTGGGAAAGTATGTAAGGCACATGTGTTTGTTTTTATACTGATCACAGGTTCAGGCATCAGTGGGGGGGGGTCTTTAAGGCACATTCTGTACTTTTTATAGTGATCACAAGTTCAGGCATCAGTGGAGGGTATGTAAAGCACATGTGTTTGTTTTATACTGATTACAGGTTCAGGCATCAGTGAGGGGTATGTAAGGCACATGTGTTTGTTTTTGTACTGATTACAGGTTCAGGCATCAGTGAAGGGTATGTAAGGCACATTCAGTACTTTTTATAGTGATCACAAGTTCAGGCATCAGTGGGAGGGTATGTAAGGCAGATCTGTCTGTTTTTATACTGATTACAGGTTCAGGCATCAGTGGGGGGTCTGTAAGGCACATACTGTACTTTTTATAGTGATCACAGGTTCAGGCATCAGTGGGGGGTCTGTAAGGCACATTCTGTACTTTTTATAGTGATCACAGGTTCAGGCATCAGTGGAGGGTATGTAAGGCACATTCAGTACTTTTTATGCTGATCACAGGTTCAGGCATCAGTGGGGGTCTGTAAGGCACATGTGTTTGTTTTATGCTGATCACAGGTTCAGGCATCAGTGGGGGTCTGTAAGGCACATGTGTTTGTTTTATGCTGATCACAGGTTCAGGCATCAGTGGGGGTCTGTAAGGCACATGTGTTTGTTTTATGCTGATTACAGGTTCAGGCATCAGTGGGGGGTCTGTAAGGCGCATGTGTTTGTTTTATGCTGATTACAGGTTCAGGCATCAGTGGGGGTATGTAAGGCACATTCAGTACTTTTTATGCTGATCACAGGTTCAGGCATCAGTAGGGGGTCTGTCAGGCACATGTGTTTGTTTTTGTACTGATCACAGGTTCAGGGATCAGTGGGGGGTCTGTAAGGCACATGTGTTTGTTTTATGCTGATCACAGGTTCAGTCATCAGTGGGGGGTCTGTAAGGCACGTGTGTTTGTTTTTGTACTGATCACAAGTTCAGGCATCAGTGGGGGGTCTGTAAGGCACATGTGTTTGTTTTATGCTGATCACAGGTTCAGGCATCAGTGGGGGGTCTGTCAGGCACATGTGTTTGTTTTTGTACTGATCACAGGTTCAGGGGCTGTAAGGCACATGTGTTTGTTTTATGCTGATCACAGGTTCAGGCATCAGTGGGGGTCTGTAAGGCACATGTGTTTGTTTTATGCTGATCACAAGTTCAGGCATCAGTGGGGGGTCTGTAAGGCACATTCAGTACTTTTTATAGCAATCCCAGGTCCATATCAATCACAAGGACAACCCAGTGAGCTCACTGGACCTGGTTAACAGTATGTACCGAGTAATGTACAGCATCACAGGCGACTCATTAGGGTGGTGTGCCCTCGTGTGGTGATTAGAGGATCCTCAACTAACGTGGCAAACCTGTTTGTGAGGGAGATTGAGGAAAGTACCATATATGATATTTCCAAACCCTTCTGCCTCCAGGCAACTGGAGAGGATACAGAGATGTTGTGTTCTTCATCTGCCATGGGAACACCAGTGGCGGCTGGTGACTCTTCAAAGTGGTGGGCCATAAAAGTTGGAGGTGAGATTAACCTAGCAAGCAAGCCAAGCAGGCAGGCCCAACTGTTATAAGGGAGGTTCGGGTACCTCCCTGGAGAAATATTTGAAAAAAAGGGGGGCCGATGTCAGATTTTAAAGCTAATTTTGATAAAGAATTTGGTGAAAGAGCAATAAGGCGGGTAAAGCAATTCTGAAGATGTAAACCTAAAGAGCTAGCATTAAATGTTTCCCAGCAGTGCAAAGTCATAATGACAAGGTGAAAACTCATTCAGATCAGGAGGATTTTATGCACATAACCAAATAAAGAAAACATAAGCACAGAAACTTTAGGTGGCACTGGCAGGAGGGGGAGGCAGAAAAGAGTCTGAGAAGGCTAATGGCAGAGAGTCACCCGACCTGTCAGAAACTTGTTCTGGGATCACAGCTATAATCGCTATGTTGGTTTTAGTATTTAGATATGGCTTACTGTCCAGTGACCTCATCAGCTGAGCACACAAACGCTAGAAGAGAATGCAACGATAGAACCTGCAGGATTCACACTCTGCCATACTCGCACACTCACATTAGAACACCGGGATTGGCACCGGTGCAACTACGTCTACTAGCAGACTCCCTTATACCTGTCCCTTGAAAGCATCTCCTGTCTGAGGGAGGGCAGACCAGGGTGTACTATAAATTCAGTAACAGAAACAGATTGCCATATTGATATGAACTTTTATTTCTGCAGCAATTTTTATAACGGCACGCCTGTCCCCTGCATGCTCTCACATATAAAATACCTCTCCTTAAAACAGAATTAAAATACACCGTTTTGCACTAATTGGCATATTCAGAGCCGGGCAGTGGCGTATATCCCACAAACACTTATGCAGTAGGTCTTATACATATTCGGCCACGTGATCCACTTAATGATGCTCTATATGCATCAGTATGGTGGATCTTCACATACATATTTGTACAGCCTCTCCCAAGAAGCCCACTTTTCTAATGCTATAGACTATAGTCCAACATTTCTTGAATACAGGTAAAAACCTAGAGAATCATTCTTGTTTTTTCCAGCTCTTAACCCTTAAGTCCAAGAGATTCCTGCTGCATGAGTCTCACTTTTAAAGCCCGGGTGGTGGCTCCAATATCCTCAGGCCGTGATAGGTGACACCAGGAGGAACAGCCTGTTCCCCTTATGGGCATTTGCCCCCGAGGTGACATTTAAAAATCATTGCATCCCTCTACACAGTTACACAGATCGCCAATGGACAGTGATTTCACCACCCCCTGAAGAACCACTTGACAGGTGACTCACCTAGGGAGACCAGCTTCATGTTCTGCTGCTCCATGGACTCAAGGCCCTGTTCTCGAGATGCAGCTGCCTGAAGGTGGGCCTCTGTTTGTGCTTGCAGTTCATGTGAGTTTTCCCAGGCTCACATTCCATGCACATGGGTGCACACACACACACATTCATGGGCAGCCCTTCCACGAGACCAGAGGAGCGTCGCCCGCTAAAATTAAGGCCCCAGAACAGAAAAATAAAATGGTAACAAACTTTCTTTATTACCATTTTATTTTTCAGCACCTCATCCTGAACTGAGTGTCAGGACGGAACTGGTCAATTGCTACCGAGTGGCAGCCGGGAGCTGTGCACTTGTTTAAAGTGCACATGTCCCTTTGGCCAGCCGTCTTGCGGCAGCCAGCCTGACATGCGTCTTAAGACAGCTAGGTTAGAGAAAGCACAGGCCTCAAGCGCTCTTGTGAGCACTAAGAGAGGCCACTCCCACCAATCCTGGTGCTGCTTTCATGGTGGTTACCAGAATGAAAGCAGCACCAGAATTGGCTTGTGCAGTTTCCTGGGTCCCGTCGCGCGTTGGAGGCAGGAGAGGAGAGACGACGAGCGGAGAGGAGGAAAGGACGTACCGAGGTAAGAGCTCTTTGTTTTTTAATTTTATTATTTTTGTAAACCTCCTCCCGCCCCCGTTTCAAATACGAGCCAGCAGCCACTGCACACATTCATAATAAAGATGCACACATCACATGTGGACACACACAAAGCATGCACATAATCAGTGCGCAGGCATAAATTGCATAACCTCTGCATCCCATACAGCACTCTAACATGCACACACTGCTGTATATCAGTTTTCATGCACTGCACTACACAAATTGTAGTTTCAGGTACTTAGAAATGTCGAGCTTTACCTGCCCTGCCATTCGTTGAAGTGATCTAATTAGAAATAAGGCTCCCAGTTTTCAGTTTCTACTGATTTTTACAGATAAATACAGAGAGAAAACAATATTTTTTCTGACTGCATTTATTTTTGAAAGTGGATAAATACAAAGAATTGGGCATCTCTTTGTGCTGTCTTTCAAGAATTAAAGGCCAACAGCTAAGCAGATGGACAGCATGGAAAATTAAAAAAAAAACAGGGTGAAATTTCTTTAAATAATGGTATGTAGCAAAATACATTTGTGATATTATGCAAATATTTTCCAGTGGATGTATGGTCATGTAATATTTGTTAGCTTAAATAGGTGAAACAGGACAGGCAACAAGGTGTGAATGTGCGTGTATCAGTTAAATAAATATGGAAATGTAACTTTTACAACTTCATTTAGCAGCCAAACATAAAATAAATCTGGATAAATACAGATAAATTGGCCAAAAAATATAAATGGGTAAATACAGGCGGAAATGGTAAAATATAAATATCAATTAAACCGTGAGTCCTAAATATAAATAACACTGAATTGAAGTCTGCATGTCTCTGTGTTTACGGACATAAGCTGAGTTAATAATAATGCTGTTGCTCCTTTTGAAACCTAACTCCATCCGAATGAAAGCAGGCCAGCCCGGGACAGCCTCATTCAGGAAAGGCAGTGATTAGACAAGAAAAGAGAAACACCCTCACTCACAGTGCCTTCAGAGGCGCACTGGCAATGTGCGCAAACGAATAACATTGTATGGAAGCCCAAATGACAGAAACATGACCAATCACTGCATAGCTTTCAAATAGAGCTGCACAGTGACTGGCCATGATCTGTCATTATTCCACCCCTGCGCTATACTGTGTGCATGAGCCGAGCCTGGGGCTATCTACCAAATCCGGACACTGCCCTCATGTTGTTTATAAAAGTAAACTGCATGAGAGCAGTACAAGGATTGGTTAGAGCAGGAAATCTCAGCGCACAGGAAGAGATCGGGAGGACTGTGACTGTATTAAGTCCAGCTCCTAATATATCGTGAGTTGGGAAGGCCTCCAGTGCGCATGTCAGGCAGGACATAGCAAGCCACCAGCCCTACCTGACATGTGCACTTGACTTCAAATTGTGCCACTGGTAGTCCAGATTTTATGCTGTCAAATTAACAAGATTGACCCCGCCCAGAGAGCTGCCACAATAGAAAGAATGCTGTGATTAGGGCAAACCATTTTTAAATATGAAGCATGTTTTTAATCATATAAGTGAATGTGATGGCTCACAGTAGGGAAGGGGGGTGACGGTCTTACGCTCCAAAGAATAAGCTGCATCTACACAGACCTTACGAATTTGAAATGGATTTCTCTATCTTCAGATGCCAGGATGAAACTCCAATAGTGGATAGATCACATGGAGACCTGGAGTGGCACGGCAATTTTTAGCTTCACGTCAGCTCCATGTGGCCACGAGGGCCAAGAACCACCACTACTAACCGCCACAGTGGTGTCAGGCGAGGGGTAGTTTGGGCAAAAGCAGCAAAGGAGTCTCCCAGGAGGACAAAGCTCAGCTGACCCCCTTAGCGCGTGCCACGAACCTGAAGAGCGCAGCACGCTGCACTGGCAGGTCACAGTGCACCACACAGGATCCTCGGCGGTGTGAAACCCATAGGGGGTCATTACAACCTCGGCGGTCTGCATGGCAGACCGCCGAGGTTGCGGGCGCCAGAATACCGCCATTGCTGGCGGTATGGCTGGCTCCCTATTTTGACATTTCCGCTGGGCCAACGGACGGTCACAGAGTTACCGTCCGCTGGCCCAGTGGAAATGTCACATCAACATTGCCGCCGGCTCGTAATTGAGCCGGTGGCAATGCTGATGTGCAGCGGGTGCAGTAGCACCCGTCGCGCATTTCACTGCCCGAAGTGCATGGGCAGTGCAGGGGCCCCCAGGGGCCCCCTGAGTCCCCTTACCGCCAGCCTCTTCCTAGCAGTGCAAACCGCCAGAAACAGGCTGGCGGTAGGGGAGTCATAATCCCCAGGGAAGCGCTGCTTGCAGCGCTGCCCTTGCGGATTAGCACCGCCGGGGCTAAAATGGCGGTCCAAATACTCAGGGAGGCACCGCCAGCCTGTTGGCGGTGCTCCCGTCGTTTTGGCCCTGGCGACATAATGACTCCCATAGTGTCAAACGGACGTGCTCTGGCCAAGATTACTGAGCACAAACAGTGACAAATAACACTGATCAACAATATGGGCAATTGAAAGCAAAACAGTTAGTACTACTCTAATAGCACCAGGCTAAAACTAAACAACCTTAGAGTTGTTAAGTAAAGTAGGGACTAAAAAATGTCCTAGTTCACATGATGGAAAGTTTCAATTCTATTAAGGACACAGAGGTGAGGATTATGCATAACTTTCTTCACTTTTATTATATGCAGTCACTTTTAAACAATGTTTTAATAAGCAAAGAATAACATATGAAACTACAACTCCCATCAACCAATAGTAGTAGACGTCCATAACAACAGTGCACCAATCCCGAGTCCATAACCATATATATATCCATGATATCCCTTCCTCTTTCTTCACTGCTACGTGAGTTGAGTCACACTCATTTGTTCTCCCATGTAAAACGTATAGTTACTGCATGTTTATACTGCATTTGCATTATCTGAGTGCAGTAGGCTACGGGCCCAAGTGCTCCTTCTGACATTATGGGACCCTTGTGTCTGTACCTTAACCGCTGAGGCAGGCTTGCCAGTGCTGCCTGTCAGGGAAGCACGGTGTTCATGTGCTCCCTACGGAGGTCTGTTTAGCTGACGCAAGCAAGGCCTAACTCGCGTGAGGGTCTGACGCCACCTGGTATCCTGTTGTTGCATCGCAGTCTTATTTTTAGTGAGCACCTTTGAGGGGACTGCCCATGTAAACAATTCAAAGGTTTTTTTTGGACCGGTAAGTGGTCAATAGTACATGCTTTTAGGGATCATGAATATTCTGCCTACCAGCATTAAGAGGATTTCACCAGCAGGACACCAGTTCTTTGCAGAGCTGGACAGGGCCCTTTCCTAGGCCCTATCTCCACTCCAGGACCACATAAATGAACTTGCAGACCAGAGCCCTAAAGTTTTGGTGACTCTGGATTGGCGATAGGGGGGGCCTAGAGGGCTCTCATCCTCCTCCACCTCCATAGCCCGCAAGCGCGGTCCCGTAGTCCTGGCAAGTGCCATGTATGTCGCATTAGGGCAAGTCAATGAAAAATTTGCCAGCATTCGTGCCAAGAATTTTCAATTCTATTAAGGACACGGGTGAAGATTATGCTTCTCTTTCTTTACTACTCAAAAGTCAGCAGCCAATCAAAAACACGAACTACATTTCCCAAAAACCAACGCAATAAAATGTCCACCAATCAACAGTCCTTTACTCATATTAGAGTCCATCAACGTCCAGGAACTTCCTCTTTCTTTGCGTCATGAACTGGATAGTAAGAAATCCTAAACACGAACTTGATGAACGCCTGAAAACATTAACAGCTGAAGATAACATTCCTCCAGCAGAGCAAGCCAGCGAGCTTCCGGCGGTACTGTGTCCTACTCCCCTTTCTGCTCCGATCCTAGATAGACAAGAAAGATCATAATAATAACGACAAAATGATAATAACAATCAAACTAGCAAAAAAATATCTTTGGCATCAATAAGTTTATCTACATAACCGTAGGATAAATTCGGGAGGGAACATGACGACACATCTCAACAGAAAAACTGCATTTAACCAGAAAGTGATTGCTTAAACAACACAACCCTAGGGCGGGATAATCTTCGCCTCCGTGTCCTTAATAGAATTGAACATTCTTGGCGCGAAAGCTAGCAAATTTTTCAATCTATGTCAGGACCGGAGGCTCAGATTATGCTCGTTCAAAGCTGCTTGAAACACACTGGATGCAAAATCACCCACAGGTTTATAATAAAACTGCTTGAACGTAGAATCTGAAGACCAATCTGCTGATTTCATAATGTCCAGCACTGACAAACCCAAACCTACAGCTTTTGAAGCCATCGTGCCCCGAACTGAGTGCGCACCAAATACCTGCGTATCAATTCCTGCTTCAGCCATGACAAAACGCAACCATCTGGCAATGGTGGCCGTAGACACAGGTTTGAAAGGTTTGCAAAGAGAGATCAATAACTGACCTGTCGGATTCTGTCTAAGAGATTTCGTTTGTTGTTCATATTCCTTTAGGCAAGCAACAACACACAATTTCCTAGAAAAGGGGAAGGCAAAGTAGTCTATACAGGAAAACATTGTTTTTGTTCTTCTAGAAATGGAAAAAGAGACACCGTCCGGTGTAAAAACTCTACCTGCAAGATCCAAGGCTACCACATCTGAAGAACGCCGACAAGCTGCTAGGCATAGCAACATGGCCAGTTTAGCCGATACCTGCTTTCTAGAAAGGACAGGATTCTCTGGCCATCTCTCAAAGAGGTGAAGAACTAGATTCACATCCAAAAGGGAAGTATACTTGGAAGAAGGAGGGTTAGAAACCCTGACTCCTTTTAATAACTTAACGACTAATGGATGCATACCTACCGAAACACCATCCACCTTAGCATGGCCAGCGGAAATAGCCGAACGAAAATTATTTACTGACCTGTAAGATAATTCATCGTCGGCTTTCTGCGATAAAAAATTTACAATGTGGACAGGCTCGGCTGCCACGGGATCCAAAGACCGTTCCAGGCACCAACTGCTCCATGCTCTCCAGGTGGAGAGATACCTCTTTCTAGTGGAAGGCGCCCAAGCCCCACTGATAAATTTCTGAGCTGATTGCGAAATGCCTGGCAAGTGCCACTGTTGCCTAAAAGCCTCCAGGCCATCAGCTGCAACTGCCTGTCCAGAAATAGAGGGTGTCTCTTGCCCTGCGTCCCCAGAAGCATGTCCGGCGACCAAGGCAAAAGAAGAGGATAGTCGCACACAAGTGCCAACAGCAGCGGGAACCATGGTTGTGCCTTCCAGAGCGGAGTGGTCTAAATCACCTCTGCTTTCTGGCGTTTGGTTTGCAACGCCACCCTCGGAATCATGACAAACGGAGGAAATGCATAGTTGAGGGATCCTGACCAGTCCTGAAGAAATGCATCCATTGCCATCGCCAACGGATCTGGCCTCCAACTGAAAAACATCAGAAGCTGCTTGTTTAGGCGAGGGGCAAAGAGATCTACTCTGCATTGACCCCACAGTTGCTGAGTCAACTGAAACAGCTGGGGCAGAAGCCTCCAGTCGCTGTAATCCGTGAGGTAGCGAGAGTGCCAATCCGCTACGACATTGATCTGACCCGGCAGATATTCTGCTTTCACTTGTAGGCGATTTTCCAGACAGTAATGCCAAAAATCTTTGGCTATCTCCGCTAGGAAAGGCGAATGTGTGCCCCCCAGCTTGTTGATATATCTGACTGCCGCCACATTGTCCATCCGAAGGAGAATGGAACACAAAACTCTCTTGGGTGACAAGGTCTTTATTGCAAATGACCCGCTAATAACTCCAGGCAGTTGATATGCAACTGAAGTTCTTGCGAAGACCATCTCCCCCCGTCGAGATGTCCCTGCATCTCACGCCTCAGCCCCAAAGACTGGCATCCGACTCTATCACCGTCTCGGATTGGGAGCTGAAGATGGCTCTGCCGTTCCAGGCGTCGACTTGGGACAGCCACCAGCTGAGTTACGCACGGACTTCTTCCGTCAGAGGGACCAACTCCGAATATGTCAAACCCCGTTGGAGATGACGTATTTTGAGTCTCTGTAACGCTCTGTAGTGGAGGGGACCTGGAAAGATCGCCTGGACTGAGGATGCCAGGAGGTCCACAATCCGAGCGATCTTTCTCAGGGACAACGATGTCTTGGACAAGGCCACCTGAAGTTCTTTCTTGATGGCCCGAAGTTTGGCCTTGGGAAGGACCAAGAGAGATTTGTCGGAGTCTATCTGAAAACCTAGGAATTCTACAGTCTTGGAAGGAACCAGGACTGATTTCTTGCAGTTTATGACAAATCCAAGATCCTGAAGAAGAGTTACAGTTGTGAGCCCGTGTTGCCTCAGCAGTTCCTGGGATTGAGCCATGATCAAGATATCGTCTAGATAGATGATCAAACGAATCCCTTTCTCCCTCAAAAATGCCACTCCTGGTTTGAGCAACTTGGTAAAACACCAAGGCGCTGAAGAGAGCCCGAAGGGCAGAACTAAGTACCCCATTCAAGTATTCCTCCACCTGAACTGGAGGAAACGCCTGTGGGGATGCCAGATGGGGATTGTCAAATAGGCATCTTTGAGATCCAGTCGTATCAGCCAGTCTCCCGGCTGAAGGAGGTCTGGTAAGAGATGAAGACCCTCCATTTTGAAATGCCGGTAAACGACAAAAGCATTGAAGTCTCGAAGATTTATGACTAAACGGTGACCCCCTCCCCTTTTTTTGAACTAGGAAGATATTGCTGCAGAAACCCGAAGGATGGGGATCGCAAGGAGCAATGGCTTTTTTCCGGAGCAGCATTTGAATCTCGGAGTCTATGATGCAGGCGTCTTGTCGGGATAATTGAAGAGGGGGAGGAACCCTCTCCTGCATCGGAGTCTGATAAAACTTCAGACGGAAACCTTGAACGGTTTGAAACACCCATGCATCCTGAGTCACACAAGACCAATTGTGAAGGAAAAACTGAACACGACCCCCCAACTGAATGAATGAATCGTCTAACATTCTCACCTGTAGACAAGTTTGATTGGGAGATGGATCTGGCACTGCCACGTTGACCACGCCGCTGGGTGAATCGGGAGCGTGAGGGGAAGAAAGCACCTCCTCTGTTATAATCCTGGCCCCGGAAGGAGCCACGTTGGGAGCCTTGGAAGGAGGGATGGCCTGACGAGCGGCCCCTACCTCGTCCGGCCCGGCCAAAAACACCAGAGTGAAAAAACTTTTTTAGGTTCGCTTGTGCCTTAGCCAGGGTTGTAAATGTAGTTACATACTTGGCAACATCTTTAACAAACTTGTCGCCAAAAAGACGACCACCTGCCAGGGCCCTGCATCCGCCGCCGCCAGCTCCGTCAATGTCAGATCAATCCTCATGAGGAGGGACTTCTGCCGCTCAGAAGAGATAGCGCAGTTTGCATTCCCCAATAAACAGATTGCCCTCTGAGTCCACTCAGCTAGCGTATGGGGATCAATAGGGTCCCCAGACTCCTTAGCCCTGAGGGCCATTTCCAAAAATTTTGCCAAGGGACCCACGAGGTCCAAAAGTTTGTCCTGGCATGAGCGCCAGGCCCTGTTGATCCCTTTCTTGGGGTCCTTGGCGAATTTCTTAAGGGAGGTCAGCATGCTGGGGTCTATATCTGGCGTCTCCGCCACCTTATCCGGGATCTCCGGCCTGGGGCACTCAGTTTCGGACCTCCTTGTCAAAACCCTTTCTCAATTTGTTGTGGAGGTAATCTGCCACGGCCTGCGCTGGGGCCCAATCCGCAGAGCGAGGGTGAATAATATCCTCTGGGTTGAATTGGAAAGGGTTAGAGGGCGAGTGAGACCCTTCCTTGCCTTGAAAAGAGCTGGATTTACGAGCTCTCTTGCGCTTACGCAAGGTACTGCTGGAGTGAGAGGACTTGGAGGAGGATGAATCAGAATCAGATGAATCTGCCACTTCTAGAAGAGGGTCCTTGGATGTAGACGGCAAAGAACAATAAAAATGGTCAGCGGAAGCCTTAGCCAACGCTGACAAGGCACCATCATGCGGCTAAGAAGAGACCTGGGGAGTAGTCGCTGTCTCAGGGCCTTCCCTCACCTTCTCCTCTGGCAAGGGGGCCAACCCTTGCTTTTTAAGAAAGGAATCGAATTGCTGAGTGATGGGCTTGAGAGCTGCGAGGACAGCTTGGTTAATCCTCTGCGGTACAGACACCACTAGTGCCCTGCTCAAAGACTGTTGCACTGAGGCATTAATTACCTCAGACAAACCTGCTCCCAACTGGGGACCGAGGGCGTCCTCAAAACCAAGCCCCAACTCCTCCTCCTCAAAGGGCAGCCACTCGGTCATGGTTACACCAGGTTGCCAACGCAACAACGCAACTTCACAATTTTCAGTCTGAACACTGAAGCCAGGTGAGGGGGGGGGGGGAGGGCAGGGAGGGAGCCAACCCCAAGTACAAGAAAAAAAAAAAAAGTACTCAGTCTCCTCGGCACAGCGTAATATAATTATTGCAGCCTATTTAAAATGCAGCCAGGGGCGTATATGAGAGCCAACAGTATTATCCAAATAGCGTGCACACCGCTAAAATACAGGGCAAAGCTCAATTATTGCAGCCGATGACAGACACGTCAGGAATGCTAAGCGCGCGAATCCTATGTTCTGTCAATGGCTGGAGGAGGAGAAATTGATGACGGAATGCATGTAGCCCAACTAGTAGAACTAGTAGGTTTTGGGCTACATGCACAGTCGCGCTCTCAGAATCTGGCCGCACAAGGGGAAGGCACCGATTAAGCTCGATGCCCTAACAATAATTGCAGGGAGCAAAGCCTCGAAGGAAATGCACAGAGGGAAAGCGATGCAGGAGTGGAGGCTCCCGAAATGGGAGTCCGCTCCGCCTTCTGTCAAGAGAAAGCTGTCGGGGGGAAGCCCCGAAGGGAAACAAAACCGGGGAAACCCGAAGCGCGAGCGGTGGCTCCCAAATTGGGAGCCCGCTCCGCTCAGCACGCCAGAACTGCAAGGAAAAGGAAAAAACGCTGAAATGCTAAAAGAAAAGACACATGCGCGCTCTTCACACCAGAACAGCGAAGTAAGCACTTATCTCAGTGAGGAGCAGCAAAGAAAGAGGAAGTTCCTGGACGTTGATGGACTCTAATATGAGTAAAGGACTGTTGATTGGTGGACATTTTATTGCGTTGCTTTTTGGGAAATGTAGTTCGTGTTTTTGATTGGCTGCTGACTTTTGAGTAGTAAAGAAAGAGAAGCATAATCTGAGCCTCCGGTCCTGACATAGAATTTAGGTTAAGATCCCAGATTACCGCATGATTGGTAATTTGTCACGCAAACAAGATGAAGAGAAAGCTAAGCAGGTTGTCTCTAATTCCCTGCCTTGTTGTGAATGGCTCTACTTTTTTTAATTAGCTGCCAGACAGTGACACCTGGTGGCAGCCAGCTCAGTTGGTCAAAGCAGCCGCGAGAGAGCTCCTGACACGCGGACAAGCTTACATCAGCACCTGAGAAGAGGCGCTCTTACCCGACCAGGCGTGAGAACATTCCAAAACTATGTTGTCGCTGCTGGTAAGAGTACTGGGGACTAGTGGGTGGGGCGGCTTAACACAGCGGACTGTAGTGCCGCAGTGCACGGGTGGAAAATAAATCCAATACCTTCGCACTGCGCTGCTTGCTACAGACTAGTAATTGCCACTAGTACCTTCTCCAATCCTTACTTAGTTTACTTCTAGCGCGTCGTGATCATGGGCCTAGGTAAACTGGGCACTACCTTAGCGCCCTTCCATTTCTGCTTCTTGTTGCTGAAATGAGTGTAATTTATGATATGTATCCCTCGCTTTCATTGCTTGCTTTTGCTTATGAGGAACTGTCACTCATAATCGGTGAATATTACTCATAATTACACTGATATTATGAAAATGTCACACATAAGCAATGTGAAACCTTGGCAGCTATGGTGCTGACATAAATCCAAGGAGCGCCTCGAGGCGCCTGATGTCCGCATGCTCAGTCTTAGACGAGCCTCCTGGTGTGCGCATGCTCACTTAGACGGCGCTCCAGATGTGCGCATGCTCAATATTAGACGTCACTCTTGATGTGCGCATGCTCAGTATTGGATCGGCCCTCGTGGGTAGATCCAGGTTGAGACCAGTAAAGGCATGTTAACCCTGAGAAGCCCCCTTGTGCGCATGCTCAGCTTGAGAGGGAGACCTGATATGCGCATGCGCCCCTGGTTGGCAGGGCCAGCGTAGGAAACCCCTGAAGTGCGCATGCTCTGAGCGTCGGTACGCTTCGTCGAGGTCACGCTCGGGTCACGCAGGGGTTGGTGCCGAGACCCCCGGGCCGGGTTCAGGCCGCGGGGCCCTTCCCTCTCGGGGCCGGTTCACGCCCGTGTCTGCCCGGGGCGTGGGTAGGGAGGGACCCCCTGGGTTCCCCCTAGCGGGCGGCGAGCTCCGGAGCGTGAGACAGGCGGTGTGGGCGCATCAGAGCTTCTAGGCGCTACATACCCGCGGTGACTCCATGCGAGCGCTGCGGTCACACAGCACCCGGGCTCTGAAGCTGCGGTGCAGCCGAGGCACCTCCCTTTGTTTGTGACAGGTGGGTGGTGGAGCCTGAGCCGCAGGAGTTATGCGGCAGGGACGACGGAGCGCCGCAGGAGGGAAAGACAATAACATGCAGCACTTTTCTGGCAGTATTACCTTATTATGTTGTCATTCTTGCAGAGGTTTTGGTGACTCGGATCCTTTTGAGTTAGAAGCAATGTTTTTCTGCTAAAATCTGAACATTTTGCAGAAGATGAATTATGTGGCAGGTACAGCAGATCCATAATTATGTGGAAAGCGCAGCAGCTCCAGTGGCCCTTTGTAAACATAACAAATATGTGGCGAGTGCAGGGCTTGCATTTGACAGGCCCTTATTATGAGTTGGGAGGAAATCATGAGGTGGCAAAGGGACCAATTTTCTGCCCAGGTTGGTGTAAGAAGTGTTATAGGAGGGCCTAACTTCGACTGATTTTCACCATGAAAACACCGATGAAGTGTTCATAAGGAAAAAGTGTGAATTAATGTGTAAATACTGATTGATTTACTTGGACTATAGGGGTAATACTGCTCCCTTGCACAGGCCCTGTGCTAGGCATGGGCCCTGTGGGCAGCTGACCAGCACCCCATGCCTCCTCGTAACTAGGGGGCCTAGCACCTCTTGTTAGAAAATGTGAACGTTACGGGGCTCGGAGAGCATCAAGGGTTTAGCGCTTTGAGGCCCAAAGGAGGGAATCCCCTCCCCTGGGTCTCTCATCTATGGTCTGAAAGGGCATCAGAAATCTAATCACTGCATCTGCATGACAACAGCGAATAGATGGGCCCTTAGATGTGAAGTGACCCCTGCCCTTGCATGAATGAAAAGCAGTGTCTGGCCGGGCTCACGACAAAAGAAACAAGCATTTACAATGCAACGGGTCTCGCGTTTGCTCATGTTAGAGCTGATCGCGTTGTAAACTCTTAACCTGACTTTTCACCTCTTCGGCAAAAGAGCATTTATGTACATAACCCGAAAAAGTGAAATTAACTATGTAAAGCGCTCGACTTCTGCCAAGCAAGATTGCGCTCTTAAATTAGAGAAAAAGAAGTCCACGAGCCCGATGGAAAACAGCGAGCCTCGCATGTTTTCTGTACTTGGTCGCTGCGCTCGAAGAGGGCTAGCCACCGGAAAAGGAATAACGTATGCTTGCCCTCGACTAATGAAAGCGAGCAGATTTTATTAGACAAGCCCACGAACCAATAAAAGACACTGACGTGAAGTTGACAGGGTTCCGAGCCTTTTCTAAATACAAAAGCGTCTCGCTGCGATACGCAAGCGCGAGCGCATGCAACGCAGGCTCAACCCTAATAAAAAAGTGCCATTGCCTAGGATGGAGGGAAGGGACTCTGGCATCATTTAAAATATATAAAAAAAAACACACACACTTCTTTAACGCACAGAAGCATTTTACATTGGTACATGAGATTATATCACTACATTGATATATATTTAGTAAAAGTGAGTTTTTTTTTTTTTTTAAACATGAACTTAAAAACTTTGCAGGCCCTGCCCTGATGATAACGGTATTGATGAACTAAGAGCAGGGCCACTGGAGTTATGTGGCAGGAAAGTGCCAAATTAGATGGCTGGGTTTACTAATTTATGCAGAAACGAGGCAAATTATATGGTAGATTGTGACACATTTTGTGATAGCATTACATCATTATTTTTTCATTCATCCACATACAGCAGTAAGCAATATAAAGGTGACCAGTTAACCTTTGTGAAGGACTTCCCACTGTGCAGTGACAAGTGTTGTGTTTTTAGTAATGTTTGAGCTAGTAACAAAAGCATTTTTCTTATTTAAAAAAAAAACCTACACATTATGGAGCAGATGGCTTATGCCGCAAATGCGACAAATCCATAGTTATGTGGAAAACACAGCAACTGTAAAAGCGAATAGTTCCAGTGGCACTGACTAAGAGGCATGTTGGGGTTCATGTGTATCCTGTATGTTAGCTATATTCTTATTACATATGCAGCAAAATTACAATCTATTCCACCCAAACAAATGAAGCGTTGTACAGCACACACACTGACTGCACATATTTGAATGTGTTCTGATGTCTGATAATGAACAAAATAGAGATTGGTGAAACAAAGCATTATGCCTAGGATCACACAATTTGGTCAGTCATGGAAGCCAGGAATGATCCTAGATTTTTCCAGTTTTTCAGGGAGGGAGTTTAGCCCTTACATGGGTATCTCTTTATGGCATTAAAGCTAACGTTTCATCTTGTATTTTTCGCAGTTTTACATAGCACAAACATTGATAATGGACATAAGAACATGTCGCAACAGACTACAGTGAGATGTGTTTTGATGAGGTCTGAACAGGCACAGGTGACAAGCGAGGAAAAGGAGGCCTCTTTCGGATTGGAGACATAGGTGTATGTCTGGCTCCAAAGCTGGCTTTGGAATAGTACTAGAGGAAGTTTAAGAGATCTCATGGGACTTGCAGTGGGTCTTCTGGTAAGATGCTGGGGCGTCAATGTGGATCCTCCCCTCAGTAGCGAACAAGTAAAGTTCCCTTCATCAAGACCATTGATGTCAAATGAGAATGCTCCAGTTAGGAGTGCCGGGAATGGTTGTGTTTCAGATTCAAGTGCAAACACTGTTTCTCTCCAATTCACAGATTTATTGATCAACTTATTTGTCTTCCTTTGTGGTTGTCTAATCCGCATCTGTTATGTGTGCTATAAGTGTCTATAGACACTTTAATGTCATCACACTTTATCTTCTGTTTGTGCTGCTGCTGCACGTTGTGTGGTTATAATAAGAAGTTCAAAGTGTATCTTGCAGTTCAGGATAAGTGCTGCTTTCTCTTTCCTATGGAAAAGTAGTTATTCGGTCTTGGAGATGCACCTTTGTGTGGCCATCCTCTCCAAGTGCACACTATTGGTACTCGGTATGGGCATAGGTAGTTCAGCAACATCTGTGGGAAAGCCAAAAGCAGGAATGGTGATCAGATGGTCTCCTCTGTGTACTTCATCAGACACCCCTTGTGCTCAGGGTAGTCGGGGAAGTCACTGAATACAAAGGAATTCTAATTGTCATACTAGGAACTCACGTTATGGTTTTTAGATCAGTAGCACCCTTGTCAGCTTATAATCAAACTCCAGGTTTTATTTCTTTATTAAGGGTTTTTATAAAGTGCATACAAGGCAAAAGAGCTGTCCAAGCACAATACAAATACAAGGTGGAAGTGTTACAGTACTAATATTAGAAGAAAGTAATACATAATTGAAAACCATGCCTTTCTTTCAGTAGAAGAAGAAATCTCTTTCTAGAATAAACATAGTTGGAGCATTAGGGTTCTGAGTACTTAATCGAAAGTTTGAATGTTATGAAGAGGTGCAGTTGCGAGGGGAACGAAGTTCCAAATCCTGGGTGCATTTCAGAAGATTATTTTTTCTTTCTGGAAAGCTGGAAATTCCAGCACCAAAGGTCTGCATTTCTCAGAGCGTGCTGTCTAGTTCAGATGATGAGTTTTGGGTTTAAGTAGGTGCTTTATGTGAATGCCCTTGTATGCAGTAAAGGCAAGCTTGAATTGGAATGTGGCTTTGGTACATAGCTAGTTCAATGAAGACAATAGGAGGGAGATGTGGTTGTATCTTCCTGCTCCTGTGACAAGTCCCGCAGCTGCATGGTGAGTTGTTTTGTGAAGCACCATGTGAATTGTGGGGATGCCGCTGAGAATAGTATTGCTGTAATCCAGTCTTCACGGAGCTAGATCCTTCATTAAACGTTTTGAGATCCATCTCTGCGAGCAGGTGTTTAATGCCCTGTAGTGGTTTCAGTTGATATTGTGCCCCTTAGCTAGAGAGTCAATGTGGAACTGGAGGTTTCAGTTTCTGTCCAGTATAGTGATTGCGTGCTGGTTACAAGTTCTCCAGTATCTCCCTATATCGGTGGCAGACACAATTGTTCACTAAAGACTAGGATTGCTTAACATGGTCCTATGTCTTCTACAAAGTGAGGGAGAACAAGTAACAAATGAGATAAGGGTGATGCTCTGTGGGTACCTAAAATAAAGGCTCTAAGTTAGTTTAATTACACACTTGTCACTGGGTATCCTGAAGAAAGGGATCCAAATCAATTCTGTAATTTTTTAATGGTTATTCAGATGTAGACCTTTTTACAGATCATCAGGATCATCTTATTCTTGTCTCGTGCCCTCCTTTTCACAGCAATCCAGGCTCATGGCAACCCCACCAGAACACATCTCCACCGGATAGCATACAACACCTTTTCTAAAAATTAACATTCCGGAATATGTCAAATCATAACAGCTCTGTGTGGTGTTTCACAAGTTGAAAGATAATCATTTATTTTATTTCTACAGGTATCTCGGGCATGGACAGGAAAAAAAAAGATGCTTTAGGATCCTGGACCAGAATAATAAACACCATTACGTCAAAAACATTGAATACGCTCCAGGGATGTGAGAACAGAACAGTTTATAGAAGCCACAGTGTGCCAGGGAAGCACCTGGGAAGAAGGAGCAGAGTGAGCTATTGTTTGTTTAAGCAATTTACTACAGTCCATCACCTTTCGTTATTCACCTAATAACTTGACATTAGAGCATTCAGAAATGTAAAAAGTGTGCCGCCATTCATGGGATCTAAAGATCTGTAGCATAAAGAACATAACCGGAATAAAGGAGCAGTCAAAGTAGAAAACATAATAGAAAATTCAATTAACTTTAGTTAAGAGGCTGCTCATTATAGAGAACAAAATGGAAATTGTCGCAATAGCATTCCCCTGCACTTCACAAGAGACAAGCCTTAGTTATAACCTAGAAATGATGCTACAGAATAAGACAGATGTGAAAGAAGAAATGTATCAGTGTTATGAATGTGAGAAAACCTTTAGTCAGAAATCTTATCTGATTCGACACGAGAGAACGCACTCCAACCAAAAACCTTTTCATTGCACTGAATGTGAGAAAAGCTTCAGTCTTAATAGCTATCTGGCTAAACATGAGAGAACTCATTCTGGACAAAAACCTTTTCAGTGCACTGAATGTCACAAATGTTTTACCAAGAAAAGCAGCCTGAACGAGCATCAGCATGCGCACAGAGGAGAAAAACCACATCAGTGTGCTAAATGTGGGAAAACCTACTGCCATAGAATCAGTCTGACTCAGCACGAAAGATCACACACGGGGGAAAGACCTTACAAGTGCAGTGAGTGTCAGAAAAGCTTCAGTGAAAAAAACACTCTTACTAAACATGAGAGAACTCATTCAGCACAAAAACCATATCAGTGTACTGAGTGCCGAAAAACTTTCCGCCTTAAAAGCTACCTGACTAAGCATAAGAGAACCCACGTAGTACAAAAACCTTATCAGTGCAGTGGATGTCAGAGAAGTTTCCGTACTAAAGCCAGTTTGACTCAGCATGAGCTTGTACACACAGGAGCAAAACCCTATCAGTGCTCTACATGTGAGAAAAGCTATTGTCATAAAATCAGCTTAGTTCAACATGAGAGATCACACACAGGTCAAAAACCTTTTGAGTGTAATGAATGTAAGAGAAGCTTTAGTGAAAAAAGCACCCTTACTAAGCATAAGAGGATTCACACAGGTGAAAAACCCTATCAGTGCACGGTATGTAACAAATGGTTTAGTAAGAAATGCACCCTGGCGCAGCATGAGAAAACACACACTGGAGAAAGACCGTACCAGTGCAGTGAATGTGGGAAATGCTTCATTCAGAAAATCCACCTTACCCATCATGAGAGAACACACACAGGAGAAAGACCTTATCAGTGCACCGAGTGTCTGAAAAGCTTCAGTCAAAAAATCCATCTGACTCAACACGAGAGAACACATACAGGAGAAAAACCCTATTGCTGCAGTGAATGTCCAAAAAGCTTCAATCATAAAATCAGTCTAACCCATCACATGAGGGAGCACGTGCCAGGCTTGACTGTTAGTGATGTATTTATTGACCATCTTCAATCGTAACAATCTGCATAGAAGATGTCAAGAATTTTTTTTATCATTGCTTTGAACATATTGAGAGCTCTTGTCTGAAATTTCTTTACTGAACACACTGGAGTAGAAGTAGACCAGATATAAATATATGCACGTTTAATCCAAAGACTGACTAATGCTTAATAAAGCCATGTTCGACGGTTGCAAGAAAAGGCAAACGTGTTGCACTGTTTGATAAAGTACAAAGCATGTGAAAGCATAACACATTCTTGGATCAAAGAATGCTTTTAATTGTACAACATTTGTACAGTTGTGGCTGGATGCAGTTAGTTAAACTATCGTGAAACAGTGGAAAACAAGACCCTACTTAACATGAGAGTGACCAGACTATAATCCCCAATGTGAAGATGCACTATTTCCAGTTTGGGCGGCACTTGGCCTAGTAAACAACCTCCTCTACGACCTTGGGCCTTGTGCGGAAGCCAACCCTTTCCCCCACTCTCTATATGCTAAAAACCATCTTGATTACTGAAGACTATCCACAGTGTTATTTTAGACTTGAAACTTGATTAATTTCTCTTTGCTTATCTTACATTGGTACTAATTATTATACATTTGTACTACCCTTGTGCGCTCTCCTTTTATTGTATTTTTCTCTCCATCATGTCTCTTAATTAGTCTAGAAATTCTTTCTGATTATGTATTGGTTTAAGTACTTCTGGATTGTTTCTTTTTAGTTGTAATGAATGCATACTTCATTTTGATAAGTTCAGTCTCGGCTAGATTTCATGTTTACTTGTACTGCTTTAGCAACATAAAAATCTACTTCATAGCTCAAGGGAATCCCCAAAAAACAACTGCTGTTTTCGGATGACACATGGACTGTGGCTGATGACTAATGTAAGGTAAAAAGTAAAACAGCTAAACAATTCCAGTTATTATGGACTTTGGTCTTAACAAATGTGCAAAAGCAACATCTGAAAAGAGAAGCTGAACATTGAGTTGAATTAATGAAAGAGCATTGAATTGGATCTGAAGCAGGCTTCTGGTAGCTCTCCAGCTACCTGTAAGTAGTTCTCCTGTGTGTAGCCCACTCTACTAAAATGGAAGCTTTTGCTTTGGTAAATTTTTATATGCATTACAACATTGGAAACACTGTATTTGAGGCATAAGTGTGTGTATTTTCATAGCTCGTAAGCTAATGTTGGGGAGAAAAATGGTTGAATTTCCAAAATATATTTACAGCTGTGTTGGAGTGATAAATCATGCAACATTGGAAAGACATATTACTAATATTCCCTTAGTGCCAGGAGCATTTAATCTATGGCTGTCACATATTAGCCATGTATAGGCATTTCAAATTGATAAATCCCTTTTAGGTCGCAGCTTACCAGATGCTAAAGACATGTTGGGCACTTTCAGGAAGTTGACCTAGGAACGCATTCCACTCGTTGATTTCCATTGGCTTTGTAACTCGCACTTTATAGCTTTCCATTTGCTGGCTTTATTTGCTTTAGGCTCTCCCAGATTTATTTAATTCCTCCTGTTGCCTAAACCATGTTTTCTGTATCCTTCCATGATCTTGCTTTCTGTTAACAGGCCTTTAAATCTTGTTCTTATCTCGTCATATTCGCTGTGCAGTCAAAGACCAAGGTCAAATATCAGGCACTCTGTTCCAATGGTGCTTGTTTACTTTTCTTTCTCTGACTTCAAAGTGAGAGGATTTACGTGACCATCTTGCTTGGTACTGGGGGTTGGAAAGAGTTTTTTTTCTAGCACACAACATTTAAATAAACTGTTTAAGTATTTCAGAATATATCAGAATTATGAATGCACAAATGAAGCACTTTTTTTTGTTATTTCTGAAGTGTGTTGGAAACAATTTAATATGATCACAGCTAATCATTAAACTAGGTAATGCAATTTACACACATCATCTGTGCACTGTATAGTGTTATTAGTAAAACTGTAAGTCTGTGGAAATGAAATGGTCATTTCAACTGAAAATGTGTTCTCTATAATGCAGTGCGCCACCACACCAGGAATACTCCACTCTGCTCTGCACCACTTCACACCACTGCACTCTCCCCTGCATGACTCCACATCACTCCCCTAAACTTTACACCACTCCACACCTCTACTCTGTGACACTCTACGCTGTCACTTTACTGTACACCACTGCACTCTTCTCCACTGCAGTCTAAGCCACACCAATCTATTCTGCACAACTCCACTCTAAGCCACTGTACGCTACACCACTCTGCAACACTGCCCTCTACACTCAACCCAGTGCACTGTACACCAATGCACGTTACTCTGTACCCTCAACTCTATGCCCCTTGCACTCTACGCCACTCTAATGGTGTAGAGAAAAGTGGTGGAGAGTGCAGTGGTGCAGAGTAGAATAAACTCTGTGCTTCTCTACACAGCTGCAATCTAGGCTGCACCACTCCACTCCACTTCACGCTACTCTGAAAGAATCTGCTCTACGTCACTCCACTTAACTCCACACTGCGCCACTCTATGCCACTGCATTCTATGCCACTCTACTCTTAACCACTGCACTCTACGCCAATGCACTCAACACAGCTGCACTGTCAGTGCACTCTACTTTGCATCACTTTACTCTGTGGATGAACGACAGCCGCCTGAAGCTCAACTCCGACAAGACGGAAGTCCTCATCCTCGGGCGCACCCCTTCGGCCTGGAACGACTCCTGGTGGCCCACCGACTTCGGTCCCCCACCCACCCCAGCCAGCCATGCAAGAAACCTCGGCTTCATCCTGGACTCCGCCCTCACCATGTCCAAACAGGTCAGCGCCGTCTCCTCTTCCTGCTTCAACACCCTTCGAATGCTCCGCAGAATTTTCAAGTGGATCCCAACAGGAACCAGAAAGACGGTGACCCAAGCCCTCGTCAGTAGCAGACTTGACTACGGCAACGCACTCTACACAGGCATCCCAACAAAAGACATCAAACGACTCCAGCGTATCCAAAATGCATCCGCCCGCCTGATCCTCGACATACCCTGCCGATGTCACATATCCCCTCACCTGAAGGACCTCCACTGGCTCCCCGTGGACAAGAGGATCACCTTTAAACTCCTCACCCACGCTCACAAGGCTCTACACAACACCGGACCTACCTACCTCAACTCCAGACTCAACTTTTACGCCCCCACTCGTCAACTCCGCTCTGCCAATCTCGCCCTCGCCATCGTCCCCAGGATCCAGCGCAAGACCTCCGGCGGCAGATCCTTCTCCTTCCTCGCCGCCAAGACCTGGAACTCTCTCCCCACCTCACTACGCCAGACCCAGGACCTCCTCACCTTCAGGAGACTCCTCAAGACCTGGCTTTTCGACCGCTAACAGCTCACCCACCCCCCCCACCCCCCCCAGCGCCTCGAAA
The DNA here is from genome assembly GCF_031143425.1 of Pleurodeles waltl. Taxonomy (NCBI): domain Eukaryota; kingdom Metazoa; phylum Chordata; class Amphibia; order Caudata; family Salamandridae; genus Pleurodeles; species Pleurodeles waltl. The sequence goes on from NC_090446.1 coordinate 7,439,129, forward strand.
CCCTGACGGGTACATAGTGCGCTTTATAAATGTAATGATTGATTGATTGTGCCACTACACTCTGATACTCTACTCTGCAATGTTGTACTCTCTGCCATTGAAGTCTACGACGCTTTACTCTGCACTGATCTACGCCACTACATTCTATGCTACTGTACTCTGTGGCACTATATTGTACTCTGCACTACTCTGACACTGTACTTTATGGCACTTGACTCTACTCTACGCCACTCTAATCAACGCCACTGCATTCTACGAGGCTGCATTGTATGCTTCCTGAATGCGATGCCATTGCGCTCTTTGCCACTATACTCTGCAACACTCTACGTCAATGCACTCTACGCTAGTCCACCCTACTCTGCCGCACCAGTGTATGCCTTTCTATATCATTCCACACAATGCCAGCATCAGCATCAGGCAGCATGAGACCTTGTCCCTGGTGAGGGACCTGATCACAAAGAATCTAGCCAGGAGTTCGATGTGCAACAGCAATTCCTCCTCTATCCATATCCCCCCCATGGAGATGTTGCCGCACCTGGCTCCACAACCCAGAAGGTTGGCATCTGAATCTGTGATCATGTCTGGTAAGGATCCAAAAATCCCCCGGCCATTCCAGACCTCAATGTAATCTATCCACTGCTGGAGCTCCGTCTTGGCCTCAACAGGGAAATCAGCGTCAGGTATGTCAGTCCTCACCTGAGATGCGTTTCCTCGACTCATTGGAGAGCTCTCTAATGCTGTGGGACTGGGAAAATGGCTTGGATCGACAAGGATAACAGTCCCACAATCCAGGCTAACTGCCATAGAGAAACTGTCTCACCTCAGTACTTTTGCCAGTTCCTTCTTCATCTTGGAGATTTTAGTCTCTGGCAGACTCAGAGTGGTAAGGTTCAAATCTATGAGAAATTCTAGAAAGGTCATCTTCCGGGACGGAAACAGTTCCAATTTCTGGCCTTTGATCACAAACCCCAGCTCCTGTAGGAGTGCAGTCATCATGTTAAAATTTGATACTAATTGATGCCGAGACTGGTCCATCAACATGATATTGTCCAGATATATGATCAGCTAAACCCCTCTCATTCTGAGAACCTCCACCACTGGACGCAGGAGCTTGGTGAAGCACCACGCGCCTGAGGATAGGTCGAAAGGGAGTGCCTGGAAACATAAACCTATCTGCTCCAGAAAAATTGAAGGGACCGCTGGTGAGGAGAGTAGATGGGCACGGTGAGATACACACCTTTGAGTCCAGTCTCATCATCCAAGAGGATATGTTGTAAATGATGGATACCTTCCATCTTGGATGCTGATAAACCAGCCACTCGATTTATGACCAGTCTGAAGCCCTTTCCTCTACGAAGAAAATGTTGCTAAAAAAACCCTGAGGTGTAGTACTAACCTGGGAATTGTGTCTTTGGTTAAGAGATCTATCACCTTGCTGTCTATAAGGCTCACGTCTTGGATTGAGAAACTCAAGGGTCTATGCCGTACTACCCGAACCGGGGATTCGTAGAATTCTGTGTGATACCCTTGAACTGTCTCTAAAACCCATGGGTCTAAGGTTCTTTCCCACCACTTTTGTACAAACAGTTGTAGTCTCCCCCCTAGTTCTCTAGGGAAAGAGAGGGTAATGCTTACCAGTAAACCCTCCTAGAGTGTTTGCTGCACCTCTTCCTGGTCTGTTTCCTCGGCTTCTGCCAGAGCCTCTACTGGGGAAGAATGTCCATTGGTGTCCATCATGCCATCCCTTATTTCCACTTGGACTCTCCTCTAGAATAGCCCTGTTGGAATGAGTGGCCAGAGAAGCGGCCCCTGCCACGTCCAGGCCTGGCAAAAACCTTCCCAGGAAAAATCTTTTTGATAGATGACTGAGCCCGATCTAGGGCCACAAACCTGGGCAACTCTTTGACAAAAGATTCTCCAAAGAGATTATTTTGCGCTATTGCCCATGCCTTGGAAGTGGCTCCTCCAATGTGGGATCAATCTTTTATATGGTCCCGCGTCTCTCAGCTGATATGGGGCAGTTTGCATTCCCTTTGAGGCACATGTCTCTGCGCCCAGCCTGCCATAGTGTCTGTAGGCATGCGTCCCTGTGGTCCTGGACTGCTCCGCTAGCATGACAGGACCCACTACATCTAAGAGTTTATCCTGGTATGCCTTCATGAGCAGTGAATTTCTTTTTTTAGGGTCTTTCATATATTTCCTGAAAAACATACACATTTTAGCATTGCTCTCAGGAGTCAGTGTCACTTCCCCCACCCCAATCGAGGGTTCGGGGCACTCTGCCCTCAAGCGACCCCTCATCTCCTTTAGTGGCTGACGGATTTTGCTGGCAACATACTCTTCCATCTGTTGATCTGCAGTCTACTGCAAGGACTAAGGGTGGTAAATCCTGCCTTGATCGAAAATATCTGAGCGACTGGGCTCCCCATCCAGGGAGTCGTAGGTGGTAGAGCAGAGCGTACAGGTCTAATGGAGTGTTCCTCCTCTAATGAATAACCTTCATCTGAATCACCCTCCCCTTTCTTGGGGAACCCAGTATTGTGTGCATAATTTGGCGCATCTAAGTTGCAATTTCCTCTGGGTAATTCTTCCTTGTGGTAGGGCGCATTCGTCAATGTGTGCACACTCTTACAAAATACTTCCCAAAGTCTGTTGAAGCCTTCCAGGTGCCCCCCATCATGTTTAGAGGCCACAGAGGAAGTACGTCCATTAGCTCTGCTACTATTGATTGAGGGTCCTCAAAAACTCTTGGAATCTGTGTGGCTAATCTGTCAGTCTGGTCTTGTAGAGGGGAAAGAGCCTTGGAAGTAGCTTTCGAGAGAACCCTAACCACCTCTGCAGATAGATGGCGACCCTCTGGGAGCCATTCCTCTTCCTTTCTATAATAATTAGAATATTCATGGTCCTTGAAGGATTCCATTTCGATGAGGGTGAGAGCACACTGTAATTATTCACAATTAGCAAAAACTGCCTGTTAGTCAATATAACAGGGAAGCCTCTTTATGGTGCTCCAGTAAATACAAAATGTAAATTACCCAACTCTGCCACCAGGTGGCGTCATCAACTGATCTGGCTGTAGAATGAAGCTTTGTTTGGCTGTGACTGCTGTGCGGTGTCGACCAAGGGTTGGAGGAAGGTACAAGGGAATCACCTACAGGGATTTCGTCTGCGTGCGTCGCACGCCTGGGAGCATTCACGGGGCTTCCCTGGCAGGCTCCTTTGACGTCATGAAACTGCGCCACCTAGGGGGTCTGCATGTAATCAAATAAGACGCCATTGGGCAGAGAATCTCTACCTTGTGTATACAAACAGTGAAGTTTAAGGAAAGACAGGTGAATTAACTGAGAAGCAGTGAAAAAAGAGGAACAGGAAAGGACGTTAAATAAATAAATATATATATATATATATATATATACATACACATACATACTTACTTACACACACACACACACATATGACCGTTGTGTGATTAGAGGACTGTTACTGTGGATACTTATGCCCTAATGGTTCATGGGAGATATGTTTTAATGTTTTGTTTTAAAAAAAATATATTATTTGAGAGACTTCTGTTTAATAAAGGTGAAGAAAGAAATGCATAATCCTTGCCTCCGGCCCTGACATAGAATTGAACTTACTTAGTCTCCCTCTGCCCAGCATTCGAGGTACTGTTCCTTTTTGCTATAGATTTTTAAATAGGCGCACCTGACGGGAAAGTATGAGACGCTTTACATCAACACCAGTTACATTACACAAGTTCACATTCACTTTTATTTTTTTAAGGTGGGGAGATGACGTGATTTGCGTAGGATGTGGGGAGGCCGAGACTCAAACCAGGTTCTTCACTTCCAAAGTCGATGTTCCGTCTGCCTACACTGCCCGTAGAGCCACAGCCTTCCTATTGGCAGTGGTGCTTGCTACCTAGAGAAGCACTCCTGGGCCAGATGTAGACCTCTGGATGACATCTTGTCCCCAGCAAACAGGCACATGCTGCGGCATATCTGGTACAAGACATTTTTTTAAATGGTTCTGCTCTTTGTAATATTTTCATCTGAAAGTATAAGTTCGATGGCATCTGTCGCTGTAGATACACATGTTCTGCAATAGCTCGCCATCTGGTGTTGGGTCGGAGTGTTACAAGTTGTTTTTCTTCGAAGAAGTGTTTTCGAGTCACGGGACCGAGTGACTCCTCCTTCTGTGCTCATTGCGCATGGGCGTCGACTCCATCTTCGATTGTTTTCTTTCCGCCATCGGGTTCGGACGTGTTCCTGTCGCTCTGAGTTTCGGAACGGAAAGATAGCTGAAAACGGAAGATTTTCGACGGTATCGTTGCGATCCGGTTCGAGATAAACACATACGACGACGCATTGAACATCGAAGCGCTTCGGTGCCCTTCGGGGTAGATTTCGGCACACCGTTGGGGCCTAGTCGGCCCGACCGCGTGGAGAACAACGCCGATGGAACGGACCCCATTTCGATTCTGCCCTGAATGCCACAACAAATATCCTTATACGGACCAACACTCGGTCTGTAACCTGTGCCTGTCACCCGAGCACAGCAAAGAAACCTGTGAGGCCTGTCGGGCGTTCCGGTCCCGAAAAACTCTGCGCGACCGTCGAGCGAGAAGACTGCAGATGGCGTCCACGCCAAAGGAGCATCGACAGTTCGAGACAGAAGAGGAACAGGAGGAATCCTTTTCCATCCAGGATTCAGACTCCGACGAACTCGACAATACAAAAACTGTGAGTAAGACGTCGAGATCAGAACTTAAAAAAGGCAAAAAGGCCCAGGGGACGCCACTGCCAACCGGCCATGGCTCAACCCAAATTCCCGGTGACCAACAATCGGCACCGAAAAAGGCCCATTCAGTGTCGAGATCGTCCGACTCCGGTCGAGACACCGGCACGCAGCCTCCTCGGGACCGAGAGAGTGCTAAAGAGAAGCATCGACAGCGAGAGTTCGGTGTCGACACGGATCGACGCCGAGACAGTGGCGCCGAAGACCATAGAGGCCAAGATTTTTCGGCACAAAAGAAGAGGAAGGTTACCTCGGAGCCGAAAAGACAAACAACAGGGTTTTCGGAGCCGAAAAAAGCACCAACAGACCCAGTTTCAGGCTCCTATACTGAAGAACATTCTATGTCTTCACAAATGAAAAAACACAGATTCGAACAGGAACTGCAATCCACTGAAGTGGATCACACGCAAAAGCGTATCTTTATTCAGCAGGGGACAGGGAAGATCAGTACCCTTCCACCTATCAAAAGAAGGAGAACACTTCAGTTTATAGCACTAGAGGCTCCTCAGCAACAAACAGCAAAGAAGGTAACACCTCCTCCCTCGCCTCCACCTGTAACTCCGGCTTCGCCAACTTACACCCCGTCACATTCGCCAGCTCACACCGCCATGAGCCACGATGACCAAGATCAAGACGCGTGGGACTTGTACGATGCACCAGTGTCTGATAACAGCCCAGACACATACCCAACTAGGCCATCACCACCTGAGGACAGCACAGCCTATTCACAAGTGGTGGCTAGAGCAGCACAGTTCCATAATGTGGAACTACACTCTGAACAAGTAGAGGATGACTTTTTATTTAACACCCTCTCCTCCACCCACAGCTCCTACCAAAGCCTGCCTATGCTCCCAGGCATGCTACGCCATGCAAAGGAGATCTTCAAGGAGCCAGTTAAAAGTAGGGCAGTAACGCCTAGAGTGGACAAAAAGTATAAGGCGCCTCCTACGGACCCTGTATTCATCACCTCTCAGCTGCCACCAGATTCTGTGGTGGTAGGGGCTGCCAGAAAACGGGCAAATTCACACACTTCTGGGGATGCACCTCCCCCAGATAAAGAAAGCAGAAAGTTCGATGCAGCCGGGAAGAGGGTCGCTGTCCAAGCAGCAAACCAGTGGCGCATCGCAAACTCACAAGCGCTGCTAGCGCGATACGACAGAGCCCACTGGGATGAGATGCAGCATCTCATTGAACATCTCCCAAAAGATCTACAAAAAAGAGCAAAACAGGTTGTTGAGGAGGGTCAAAACATTTCCAACAATCAAATACGCTCCTCTATGGATGCAGCAGACACAGCCGCAAGGACCATTAATACGTCGGTTACCATCCGTAGGCACGCATGGCTCAGAACGTCTGGATTCAAGCCAGAAATTCAGCAGGCAGTACTTAACATGCCAGTAAACGAAAAACTTCTGTTCGGTCCGGAGGTCGACACAGCCATAGAAAAGCTCAAAAAGGACACTGCCAAGGCCATGGGCGCACTCTACTCCCCGCAGAGCAGAGGATCTTATACCACCTTCCGCAAAACACCTTTTAGAGGAGGGTTTCAGGGTCAGGCCACACAAGCTAGTACCTCACAGTCCGCACCGTCCACCTACCAGGGACAGTACAGGGGAGGCTTTCGGGGCCAGTATAGAGGAGGCCAATTCCCTAGAAATAGAGGAAGATTTCAAAGCCCCAAAACCACTACCAACAAGCAGTGACTCACACGTCACTCACCCCCCCACACAACACCAGTGGGGGGAAGGATAGGTCAATATTACGAAGCATGGGAGGAAATAACTACAGACACATGGGTCCTAGCAATTATCCAACATGGTTATTGCATAGAATTCCTGCAATTCCCTCCAGACATACCACCAAAATCACAAAATTTATCAAAACACCATTCACAGCTTCTAGAGATAGAAGTTCAAGCACTACTGCAAAAAAATGCAATAGAATTAGTACCAAGCACACAAATAAACACAGGAGTTTATTCTCTGTACTTCTTGATACCAAAAAAGGACAAAACACTGAGACCAATTCTAGACCTCAGAGTAGTAAACACATTCATCAAATCAGACCATTTTCACATGGTCACACTACAAGAAGTGTTACCATTGCTCAAAAAACACAACTACATGACAACCCTAGACCTCAAAGACGCATATTTCCATATACCAATACATCAATCACACAGAAAATATCTAAGGTTTGTATTCAAAGGAATACATTACCAATTCAAAGTATTGCCTTTTGGTTTAACAACCGCTCCCAGAGTATTCACAAAATGCCTAGCAGTAGTCGCTGCACACATCAGAAGGCAGCAAATACATGTATTCCCGTATCTAGACGACTGGCTAATCAAAACCAGTTCGCTCATACAATGCTCAAACCACACAAATCAAGTCATACAAACCCTCTACAAACTAGGGTTCACCGTCAACTTTGCAAAATCCAACATTCAGCCAAGCAAAGTACAGCAATATCTAGGAGCCATAATAGACACGACAAAAGGAGTAGCAACGCCGACTCCACAAAGAATTCACAATTTCAACAGAGTCATTCAACACATGTCTCCAAATCAAACAATACAAGCAAGAACAATACTACAGCTCCTAGGCATGATGTCCTCATGCATAGCCATTGTCCCAAACGCAAGACTGCACATGAGGCCCTTACAACAGTGCCTAGCCTCACAGTGGTCTCAAGCACAGGGTCACCTTCTAGATCTGGTGTTAATAGACCGCCAAACTTACCTCTCGCTTCTATGGTGGAACAGTATAAATTTAAACAAAGGGCGGCCTTTCCAAGACCCAGTGCCACAGTACGTAATAACAACAGATGCTTCCATGACAGGGTGGGGAGCACATCTCAATCAACACAACATAAGAGGACAATGGAACATACATCAAACAAAACTGCATATAAATCATCTAGAATTATTAGCAGTTTTTCAAGCACTAAAAGCTTTCCAACCAATCATAACCCACAAATACATCCTTGTCAAAACAGACAACATGACAACGATGTATTATCTAAACAAACAAGGAGGAACACATTCAACGCAGTTAAGCTTATCAGCTCAAAACATATGGAAGTGGGCAATCCACCATCAAATTCGCCTAATAGCACAGTTTATTCCAGGGATCCAGAATCAACTGGCAGACAATCTCTCTCGAGATCACCAGCAAGTCCACGAATGGGAAATCCACCCACAAATTCTGAACACCTACTTCACACTCTGGGGAACACCTCAAATAGACTTATTTGCAACAAAAGAGAACGCAAAATGCCAAAACTTCGCGTCCAGATACCCACACAAGCAATCCCAAGGCAATGCCCTATGGATGAACTGGTCAGGAATATTTGCTTACGCTTTTCCTCCTCTCCCTCTCCTTCCTTATCTAGTAAACAAATTGAGTCAAAACAAACTCAAACTCATTTTAATAGCACCAACGTGGGCAAGACAACCCTGGTACACAACACTGCTAGATCTCTCTGTAGTACCCCACATCAAACTGCCCAACAAACCAGATCTGTTAACGCAACACAACCAACAGATCAGACACCCAGATCCAGCATCGCTGAATCTAGCAATCTGGCTCCTGAAATCCTAGAATTCGGACACTTACAACTTAGCCAAGAGTGTATGGAAGTCATAAAGCAGGCCAGAAGGCCATCCACTAGACACTGCTACGCAAGTAAGTGGAAAAGATTTGTTTGTTACTGCCATCATAATCAGATACAACCACTACACGCAACTCCAAAACATATAGTAAATTACTTGCTCCATTTACAAAAAGCAAAGCTAGCCTTCTCTTCTATTAAAATACACCTTGCAGCAATATCTGCATACCTGCAGACTACCTATTCAACTTCCTTGTATAGGATACCAGTCATCAAAGCATTCATAGAAGGTCTTAAAAGAATTATACCACCAAGAACACCACCTGTTCCTTCATGGAACCTAAACGTGGTCCTAACAAGACTCATGGGCCCACCTTTCGAACCCATGCACTCTTGCGGAATACAATTCCTAACCTGGAAAGTTGCCTTTCTCATCGCCATTACATCTCTAAGAAGAGTAAGTGAAATTCAAGCGTTCACAACACAAGAACCTTTTATACAAATACATAAAAATAAGGTCGTCCTACGACCTAATCCAAAATTTTTACCAAAAGTTATTTCACCGTTCCATCTAAATCAAACGGTAGAACTACCAGTTTTTTTCCCACAGCCAGATTCTGTGGCTGAAAGAGCACTACATACATTAGATGTCAAAAGAGCATTAATGTACTACATTGACAGAACAAAGAACATCAGAAAGACTAAACAGCTATTTATTGCATTCCAAAAACCTCATGCAGGTAACCCAATATCAAAACAAGGTATAGCCAGATGGATAGTTAAATGCATCCAAATCTGCTACCTTAAAGCAAAAAGACAACTGCCCATTACTCCCAGGGCACATTCAACAAGGAAAAAAGGTGCTTCAATGGCCTTTTTAGGAAACATCCCAATGCATGAAATATGTAAGGCAGCCACATGGTCTACGCCTCACACATTCACCAAACACTACTGTATAGATGTGCTATCCGCACAACAAGCTACAGTAGGTCAAGCTGTATTAAGAACTCTATTTCAGACAACTTCTACTCCTACAGGCTAAACCACCGCTTATGGGGAAATAACTGCTTACTAGTCTATGCAGAACATGTGTATCTACAGCGACAGATGCCATCGAACTGAAAATGTCACTTACCCAGTGTACATCTGTTCGTGGCATCAGTCGCTGAGATTCACATGTGCCCACCCACCTCCCCGGGAGCCTGTAGCAGTTCAGAAGTTACCTTCAATTTTGTACATTTGTATATATATTATTTAAACCTTTAATAGGTACATACTTACACATTTCATTGCGCGGGCACTATTACTATAGTACAACTCCTACCTCACCCTCTGCGGGGAAAACAATCGAAGATGGAGTCGACGCCCATGCGCAATGAGCACAGAAGGAGGAGTCATTCGGTCCCGTGACTCGAAAACACTTCTTCGAAGAAAAACAACTTGTAACACTCCGACCCAACACCAGATGGCGAGCTATTGCAGAACATGTGAATCTCAGCGACTGATGCCACGAACAGATGTACACTGGGTAAGTGACATTTTCATTTGGCAGTTCTTTTATTTTTTACACTCCCCGTACGCTATCAGGAACTGCACAACAGAATAGAAATTAGAAAAAAAAGACCATATCAGACCACATGATAACTGCCTACCATACATGTCACTACTTGTGTGCATCGATTAGGGTGGCATATACGTGTAGATATACCAAAAGATTGATGCCAACCTTGCATACTTAGCTGGCAAAATCATGGCTAAACTGGCATTTCTAAATAAAGATTGTGTGACTTTGGCACAGAACCATCTATAGCAGTCTTTTGTGGAATGTTACTACGTCATTGTGCATAAGTTTAGTGTGCTTTCATTGGTTTCAGCTGCATCAATACGGTACATGCAAAAATTGCAATTTTCTGCTAATTTGAAAGGCATTGTTTTCTTTTCCAGAAGTGCGGCAGGGCTTGTGTTTTCTTGGGCATATATTCCTTCGCCATGGTGAAACCAACATTTGCGAATCAACTGTTTGGCATAGAAGAGATTAGAGCATTGCTACTGAATTTTTTTTCCTCATGCCTCGCCAATCATTTACGTGCTGCAGAGAAAGTTTGTTCAAGTGCACAATGAAAATCAAACGCTACAAAATAATTAAGCACAAACGTAGCAAATTACATCACTCTCAGGAGAAGTGAAAGCTGGGGCGGCTCCTCCATGAGGGCGGAGGAGCGTCACTCCCCTCTCCCCCCACAACCAGCAGCGACAGCTGCAAAACGTTTACCAACAACGATAATAAACTATGTTTATTATCGTTGTTTGGTAAAAGGGCGGGGCGACGGAGGGGACGAGCAGTGAGGGGGAGTGCAGAGCGCATGTGTGTTTGGCCGGCCGTCTCAGGCTGTCCAAACACACATGCGCAAGAGGCTCTCTCCAGCCCAGCAACGCAGTTGCCAGGCTGTAGGGAGCCTGCCCAGGCTCCCAGTTTGCCTGGGAGCGACCTGGCTGGGCGCTCCCAGCCAATCCTGACGCTGCTTTGAGCAGCGTTAGTATTAGCCACAGGGCAGGCTGGGAGCCTGTGCCTGCAGCGAGGAGAAGCAGGAACGGAGCGGCTCGCGCAGAGTGCTTGTACTCGTCCGGAGTCTTCCTTACCCATGTTGGTTCACTGACCCATTGTAAATATTTACGAAATATAAAATGCTCCAAGGGAGATCACTGGTGCTACATAAAACACTGAAACAAACATAAATAGGTCTGATTACCAAGAGCCTGATTTAGAGTTTGTTGGACGGGTTACTCTGTCACAAATGTGATGGAGATCCCGTCTGCCATATGACGATTTCCATAGGATATAATGGAATCATAATAAGGCAGATGGGATATCCGTCACGTGTGTAATGGTGTAAACCCACCTGCCAAACTCTAAATCAGGCCCCAAGTCTTTGCTAGTAACTCATTTTTTAAATTCTCGATCTACATGAGAATAGTTATTCATATTTGCAAAGCTTTACTGAACGGTACATTTCTCTTTTGTCTCTCTCAGTCCATGTTGTTAAATTGTTGTTTTGGATTTCTGATTGCCAGCATGTTTCCGTTGATGTTCGTTAAGATGGCTTTTCCAAGTGAAGCTTTTGTCGCAGGCAGTACATTTATAAGGCCTCTCTCCCGTGTGTATTCTTATGTGCCCATCCAGGTAATCTTTCCGATTAAATCGTTTGTGACAGAAATGGCACATGAATGGTTTTTCACCTGAATGTGTCCTATGGTGCTTGATAAGATGACTCTTGTAGTAAAAGACTTTCTCGCATTCAGTGCAGGGATAGGGCCTCCTCCTTTGGTTCGGTCTCATAAGTCTCGTACAGTCTCTATCGACACTGTAACTTGTATCCATCTCAGCACATGAGTATCTGCTCGGATGTTGTGCTGTGCTTCGGATATTGCTATCACACTCGCTATATGTGTTTGATCTTCCGTGGTTGGGGCTTCCCCGGGGTGCACTGTAATGTAATGGATTGCTGAAAGTACTTCCACATTGGGGTGCTTGCTCCCCACTTGGTTCCTGGTAGCATTCGGACAACGTCTGGGGTCTTGGGTTTGCTTCCGCGTGGGAGCTCTGAAGAACCGCGGCCTTGATTCTTCTTCTTTCTGAACCGTTCACAGAGTCTCCGACTTTCATTTTTCTGCTCATCCGTTCACCACCTGCATGATTGAAATGAATCAGTCATTATGTGACAGAGAGAATGTTTTTCTTGAAGAAGTAAGAGTTTAATTAGAATTGGTATAGAAGGATAACACTCCAGTGAACATAGATAGTCTAAATAGCGCTATTAAAATAAAGATGCCAGCTTGGGGATCCGAAGACTCCCAGATGCAGACTAATTCCAATAAAATAAAAAAAATTAAGAGCATCTGTTGAAAATGGCAAGTTTGCTCAGTGTATGAAATATGTTAGAGGAGACTGATTCGTATATGAGGTAGTGCCCAGGTTGTTTGCTCTTCCTTTGGAAAAACAGAGATATATATATTTGTAACAGTTTTGCTTAAGTATCAGAAAAATAATCTGTGTTCTTGACTTATTCAAGTATTGCCCGTTAGACTTCCGAAGGGAAATGACTGAATGAAAGCCGATGGTTCAGAGGGGCTGTCCTGTACCGTGCCTCAATATAAAGTCAAGTCAAGGGTGTACTTAGCACACAGGATTTAAAAGGCTGTGCTGGTCGCAAGTGAACAGCCACACTTTAAAGGAAAACAGATCATCCACATTGGTACAGGCTGAGGAGGGGAGAGAGTTCCAGACATAAGCATCAATTTCCAGTAGGGGTCAGAGGAGGGGAGAGAGTTCCAGACATAAGCATCAATTTCCAGTAGGGGTCAGAGGAGGGGAGAGAGTTCCAGACATAAGCCTCAATTTCCAGTAGGGGTCAGAGGAGGGGAGAGAGTTCCAGACATAAGCCTCAATTTCCAGTAGGGGTCAGAGGAGGGGAGAGAGTTCCAGACATAAGCCTCAATTTCCAGTAGGGGTCAGAGGAGGGGAGAGAGTTCCAGACATAAGCCTCAATTTCCAGTAGGGGTCAGAGGAGGGGAGAGAGTTCCAGACATAAGCCTCAATTTCCAGTAGGGGTCAGACATTGTAACAGAATCTTCTTCTTTTACTCACCCGAGGGACTCCCAAGCCTCATCCTGTCCCGATGAACCATCGCACAGGCCTCCGCTTCGTCTTTGATGTGGAACGAAAGAACCTCAAATCCGGTTACTTAAAAAAGATAAATTGTATATCAATACATGACACAAGGAAGGTCTCCAATACATATGTACAAAATGTGATGCATTTCCTTTCATAGTTTAGTTAGGACGTCACCGTTTCCATGTAATTGGTAAATTACATCACTAATGTAACAGGGTATTACAGCTTCAGCCTCGTTTCTCTAGGCTACATCAGCAATATGCTAAAATAGCTTCCTCTAGCAACTGTCATCGAATTAAATTGGTGCTCTAGTTTTCAATCCAATCCAGGAAATATGTGTGATCCTGTTTATTTAATGCATTGCTGGAAATCAGTACCTTTGGTCGGCAAACATCTGTCAGCGTGATACAACATATTGCAAAATGTCCTATCAGAGCGGCCTGCATGATTAACATCTTTATATCTGCTTGCAAACAAATTACAGGTGTATATTACGTTGTATTATTTTCACAGTGCAATGTTTGCCACTGTCCCTCCTGGTGACTGGAAGTATTAATATGGGGGTACAGTCTGTATTACCCAACACAATATTATTTAACAGGGCATACTGCCTCAGAGTGTGAGGGAAAAGGATAAAACTATTTTAAAATCCATTGACGCATCTAAAGGGGTTGTACCTGGAATGAGTGTGCAAATAAAGCCCCTGTTAGAATAAGGTATGGACAGAGGTTGATGACAGTCCTTAGACAGGTCCGTCAATGGGTACATTATGGACCGGCGAGTGAACAAAGGCTCCAAGCAAGACACGTAAACACAGGGGCAGTAGCGCCTTGCGACTCCCTGGGTGACATGCCGCGCTTTATAAATGTTGATTGATTGAGTCCCCAGCACAAGTCTATCCATGGGTACATTATGTTATATGAAGAGCAGTTGTGTGGCCCCATATATCCCACAGCACAGGCTCCTGGGGCCTCAGGCAGGTGCCGCCCTCACTTGGGGTCCTTGAAAAGGCAGGTTTTAAGTTTCTTGTTCAGTTCTAGGACTGAGCTGGTAGCCCTGGTGTGCCCAGAGGCCACGCCAGGCTTTAGGAGCCAGATATGAGAATGCACCCCGACCAGCACTAGCTCTTCTGATCTGGACAAACCAGAGGCCGGTGTGTGGAGGTTTCTGCTTGAGAGTTTATTGGAGGTTAAGTGGGAGCCATCTGAATATTATTCTAAACAGCTTAGGGTGTGGAGGCAGGAGAAAGCAATCGCCCAGGATCCTGACTTGGTTCAACTGGCTACATGTCAATCCACGTTTTTGTGACCACAGCGTGGTGTCTTTTCCAAAAGGTACCACCTTTAACTTGAGTTGAGTTTCAGGCAGTTTGTCTTCATCTAGTTGGAGACTTCAGACATGCAGGTGGTGAGTTTCGCCTGTGTATTGGAGGTGAAGCAGAAGAGGAATGACTGAGTGAATTAAGGGGCTGAACAGTACGGATATGGACATGTTGGAGGAAAGGAGGCAGGGTCATGTTGCCCTGACAAGTCTATAAATGGTTACATTATGGGTGAGTGCATGAATGAAGCTTCGGTCACAATATGGCAGACACAGCGTGTTTACCATGCGCAAGTCTATAAATGGTTACATTATGGATGAGTGCATGAATGAAGCTTCGGTCACAATATGGCAGACACAGCGTGTTTACAATTACCACGCGCAAGTCTATAAATGATTCCACTATGGATGAGTGAGTGAATAAAGGCCATGTGCTGGACACAGATGGGCACATGGGAGGAAAGGATCACGTCACCATGTCAAGTCTAACAAAGGTACATTATGAATGAGTGAGTGAACACAGGTCCTGTGCATGACAGCTACACACACAGGAGTGGTTGCAGTCACCCTGCACAAGCCTCTCAATGGTTATATTGTGGATGAGTGAGTGAATAAAAACAGGTGTGGGTGCATGCAGGTGAAGAGGGGGAGCCATGCCGCCCTGCTCAAAGCTATCAGTGTTTCTACTGTGAGTGAGTGAGTGAAAAAAACAGGTGTGGTTGCATGCAGGTAAAGGGGGGGGAGCCATGCCACCCTGCTCAAAGCTATCAGTGTTTCTACTGTGAGTGAGTGAGTAAATAATAGGCCTGGTAACAACACACCACTCTTTTCCCATTCTTTGGAGCTGTTTGATACTGGCAGGTGTTGAGAAAAGAGATTATCCTCTCAAAGGCTTTTAAAGGGCTTTTTGACAGCACTGCTCGTCCCCCCACCAATGCAGAGGAATATACTGTTTGGTGTAGAAGTATTCATATTGTACAAATATAATTGTAATACAGTTTTGTCTCTGTGATACAATTTGTTAACACAATTGCTAACATTTAAAGGCATGAATCTACGATAAACCATCTTGGTTAGAAAATGACATTAATAGATTATTAGAAATCAAGGACACTTAGGGGTACTTGAGTCAATGATGAATTAGATCAATATGGCCCATAGGCTGTAAATAGTTGATGTTTATTTGAACTGTGGAAGTGATCACTCACTAACAAAATCCAAGAAAACTCTTGGGCTCTGCAGATTCCTTGAAAGGGGTCACTCCAGTGCTTAATTTGTGCTTGTTGTTTCCGGTGCTGAGCACCAGCACTTATTTGTGAGGGCCGGGACTATTCTTATGCCTCAAGCATTTGGTGCGAGCAAAAGAAACATATGAGATAGACGGAAGAAGGAAAAACTAAAAAGCGTCATATAGGGAGAAAGTAGAAAGTTGCTGGATGAGCTGAAGGGGCAGGGGTGGCCGTAAATGGATTGAAGAGGCCCGAGATGGCTTCAGGATTAAGGTGCCTCAGTATTCAGTGCTGGCAGATTTAATTACCGCAGCCTTGTGTTTAAGAGAAGGGCTTTGAGCACCGGCACCTCTTTATTTACAAATTAAGCACTGGGTCACTCACTTATGAATCTCGGCATCGTTAGGATCTGAAGTACCCGTGACGTACCAGAGTTTGGGCCAGTGGTCCCTTCTGCCGTTGCATCTCCACGATGATCAATGGAAATTGAAACTGGTTCCTCCTTCCTCAAAGAGATTTCTGTATTGACAAATGGATGTTCTGTGGAACAAGAAAAGATTGAGTTTACATTCACTACATTTTAGTACCTTTTCGATGGTGCATATATTCAATTTTAAGCTGATTATATTCGTCACTAAGTTGTGTATGATTTGCTAAATTTGAACTCACTGAAGGCACGAGGGGGCCCGAGAGGAGCCACCTAGATTTATTCCTTTAAGAACCTTTTTAAGAACTATGGGAAACTAAGGGTGTGATTAGATTTCAGCGGATGGGTTACTCCGTTATAACGGTGATGGATATCCCATCTGCCGAAATATGATATAACCGTTGTGATGGAGGAACTCATCCGCCGAAATATAAATTAGGCCCTGCGTCAATCACTCGTACGCTAGAGGTTCGGAGGTCCTGCTGCAGACCTGCCGCCAGGGCAAACCGTTACTGCGGTGACCCACAGTGAAACTTCAGAGATGGGAACCACCAACACAGAACATAACAGGAGAGAACAGGCAGATGTCAGGGCTACGTAGGTACAACTGATCCAGGTCTTCAAGGGCAGCGGTGCCCAGTACGTGCATTTGTACTTCAGCCTCTGAGCTTTGTGTCTAGCATTCGATTTCACGCGCAGATACCGAAGCATCTGCAGATGCTGTTACTGCTGATAACGTTTTTGTGCTAACATCAGGGTTAGTGTAATATTATTCTCCATTTCCTGTGGCTTCAGACTCACCGGGCAGCCAGATGTACGGCAGATTCACAAAATCCATTAACATTAGCTTCTATTAGAAAACCCTTTAACAAGACCTTTCCCATATTTGCTCTTAAACCAGTGAATGTTCTCCAGTTGGAGGCAGACGTTTTGCTAGTGATGGAGATCGCATGGTTGCCAGGGCAGCCAGGGAAATTATCCCTTTGTTTCTAGAATTATTTGGTGGCCGATCTCTGTGCCAATAATGGCAATAAAGTTAACTGTGAGGTCGGAGGACAGCCCGCAGGATTACAGATTTAAGGATCACCTACTCTGACTTATGGCCTTCAGGCTTCAACACCCCGTGCGCCTGATATAGACTTTGGCGGATGGATTACTCCGCCCCAAACACGACGGATGTACGTAAGCTGTGTTATGATGTCCATAGAATATAACGGAATCGTAATACAGCGGGCGGGATATCCATCATGTTTGTGACAGAGAACCCCCTCTGCCAAACTCTAAATCAGGCCCTGGGTGCCATTACCGCCCTCCCCGCCAAACACCTACTGGTAAGTTGCAGAGCCCTGCGCTGCATCGTCCACGGTTTGTATTTTTTCATTTGGAAATTGTGGATGAAAATGACATTCAAACACCACGTGGTGCACAAAGCAGTTATTTCAAATTTCCAAATTGCTACAGTTTTTGTCCTTCTGATCGATCTCTTTGGATGTGTGTTGTTAAAAAAAAAAAAAAAAGAAATGATGAGAATTGTGCTGTGTGACACCCACAGAAAATTGCTGCCACGCATACCAAAAGGGAAAACGTGTATTAAGCCACTTCAATGTGTACATTAGAACATCAAGTTAAAATATTGTAACTACACAAACCGAACTGTCTGGCTCACGTTTGCTCACCCCAACCCACGAGCACAGTTCGTGCAACGTTAGCAAACATTGTGTGCGTGTCGGAAAAGTAGGAGCAAAGCCAAACAGTCTTGCTTCAGCAAAAAGAAAAAAATGTTTACTGCCGATGCTAAGTAGCACAGGCAATTAAAAAAAGCAATGAGGCATTTACGTATAAGATGTATCACACTAGGAAAGACCTCCATCAAGAGAACCGGGGGTTCGATATTGACGAGTGTGCGCCAGCCTTGGCCTTCAGGAGGTCCTACCTCTCCCCCCAGTGGAGAGAGTGGCCAGTACCAAGATGCTAGCTTCTGCCTAGACTGCTATCCCAATTCTCTGCACTCCTGGTGTTTTTACCCAAGGTTTCCTGTACGGATGTTAACAGCCTCCACCTGACTTGCTATGGGGGGTTCAGCAGGAAGAGAGTGGCCTTGCGGAAACTATATAATCCTCCAGAGAGGGGACGGCTGGGAGCTCCACAGAACAAACTGCATCACGTGGCGGTGCAGCTATAGGGGCCAACTCGGTGACTCTCACCTACCTTTGATTCAGAGGGGGCGAGTATACTCATGGTACTGCAGGGATGAACAACCACGTGTGGCTGCTCGACCTACACAGGCCTACCTCCCCAGTGGGCAACCTCGCCAAAGTGGTCACATACTAACTACTCGTACAAAAAAGTGCAACTCAGTAAGAACACCCCACCCTACTGGCAAAGTCTCGCAATATGGGCGCTCCCTAACACACGTATGGTTGCTCATCAAACGACTTGGTGAAAGTGGGGGTCAGCACGGCATAGAAGGGGAGCAATTTCTAAGGTATAATGCTCCAAACAGCATGATCAGAGCAGTATAGGGACCAGACCATAAAGAACCACCGACATCCAACACATTACACCTATTGCGCGTTCACAGTAATGGCAGAAGAGCTGTCACTCTGCTCTACGGAGCCCTACTGGGGACTCAGAAGTCTGACTATCCAGCACTCGGGGAACGATGAGCCCGGATTGTCAGGCAGGAACCGACACATAGTTGAAGTCCGCGCTGGAACATGTTAAGCAGGTGTTACGGAACTCCTGCCTCAAATTCACTTAGTTCAATTTTGTGAATTGCACTTACCAAATGCCTAAGTGGATCAACCACATGTTCCCGAAGGCGACGCCCAATTGCCCTTGATGCCTGTTGAGAGGCTGAATTTTATAATATGGTCTAGACTTGACCCGTGGTTGTGCGTGTCTGGTCAGTCAGAGGCCATCACAGAGGAAATCACTGGCAGTCTGCTGGTGGTGGACCCTCTTGGGGATAGAGACACGCACCAAGAAGGATAAACGTGCAGGGCCCGATTCAGAAAGGTAAACATAGACCAAAACTCTCAGTTTGTACTTAAAATCTAACATTAATTCTAGTAAAGTTAGACTTTTGGACTAGGTTTAGCCTTTTGGTCTAAACGTAGACCTTTGTGAATCAGGCGTCACAATGTTCATAGACCTAGCGTATTTGTGACGAACAGACAGATAGCAATGACATGGAAGGCCCCTCAGCACTTGGCGACCTCACCCAATGGGTGACTGCCGTGATCGCTGTGAGGAACTGCTTGAGCGAGTGGGTGATAAGAGACGCCGTAAAGATGCTTCAGACACGTACACTGTGACAAACTCGGACGAGCGGCCATCCTGAACTCCTCTTTGTGTTGGCCAGTAGATCGCTAGCAGCGGAGAGAAAGACCAGTGCACACTACAACACATAGAGAAACAGACAGGGACACTGTACAGCACAGTTGGTGGGACAGAGAACACTGGATTGCGTCACACGCGTACGGCACTAGGACAGCTCTCCTCCAAGGCAGGAACCCACGCCTCAAGGTTTGACGAGGAGGGAGTCCAAACACAGTAGGACCCCTGAAGTGACGGACCTGACAAAAGAAGAAACAGAGCCTGTTTATTTCCACTGAGTTCAACGTTGGTTTCGTCCCCATGGTGCTTATGTTTTTTGGGGGTCTCAACATTACCTGGATGCATCCTGAGATAGAGAGGTTATCTGTCTGCAATGTGCAAGTGATGGTGATTCTCTCACTGCCACAGTGATGTAAAAACCAATGAGGATCCACTTGAAAAACACATGATGCATATATGTGCATGTGTTACCATGCATCCCTCATGAGGCTCTGCATCCCTACGTTACCATGCAAGTAGGCAGGGGCCATAACGCATCAGCCTTTTGGGTTTAATTTACTGCTCCAGCATGGTCGATGCACATCACGGAGTGGTAAATTAAAAAAATGTAAAGGTGCACAAAAGCACAGTGAAACATATTTTTTATCATCAAGTCGCAGCTGCTAGGATTCCAAGGAAGTAGAAAAAAGTGAAAGAAAGAGACGCAGACAGGATAGAGGAGCAACTGCAGAACAGGTGGGGGCTGGGGGGTTAAAGTGCCACAAGCCGCAAGCGCAGCGCGGGGTAAAGGAGGAGCACAGGGGGAGGTGTTAAAATAAAAAATACACAATAACAACAGATCAAGCAGGTGGGGAAGTGGCAAACAGGAGAGAACAAGAAAAAGTAGTTCCCTGAAAGTGACCAGCGTAAGGATACAACAAATCTAATCAAAATGGTGCAAAAGAAGCTACGGCCAGCCAAGTTGTTACCGCTGCGTGGCCGCCAATGCGGCCGCACTTCCGCGGTGGCCATTTCAACATCCACGCTGGGTCGGCGGACGGAAACCGAGTTTCTGTTCGCCGGCCCAGAGGGGATGTCGGCTGCAACACGGGAGCCGGCTCCAAATGGAGCCGGCGGTGTTGCGGCGGTGCGGCAGGTGCAGTTGCACCCGTCGCACTTTTCACTGTCTGCTATAAAACCGCCAGCACGAACACGGTGGGGATTACCGCTGTATTCATAATGACCCCCTAAGTGTCTCGGTAAGCCAGGGAGCAGAAGGGATGCTCCTATTCTTGGAGGCTTTAGAGCAGGCAACTAACTTAGAGAAGGTATCCTGAAGGTGATCTGTGTAATAACGAGATGGCTGTTCTGCGTCAAGAGGGAGATTAGGTTGTGATTTAGCCAGATGATGGGTGAGGAGAGAATGTCAAAACTGAGATGGGTGGCTTGGATTAACGCCCTTGGAATGTCCTGTCAACATATTTAACTCAAAGATAATAGCATGATGGTCGGTCCATGATAAAGGTAAAACCTCTTTAATATTGATCTGAGCATTATTGGTAAAAAGGCCTTCTAAGATGTGACCGGCCAAATAAGTTGGAGTATTAATTCTTTGCGTAAGCCCCATCGTGCTCAAGGTGCCTAGGAGGGCTAGTGTGTCTTATCTAATGAAGCTTCTAGGTGAAAATTAAAATCGCCTAGTTGGCTGATGTTCATCTTGCAAGCCATGGCCTCAAGAAGGGAACCAAAGTTATTTACAAAATTACCTCTAGGTACAGCAGCATGCCTTTGTGTGAGTACTTGTTCAAATTTAGATTAAATATGAAGGCTTCACAGTCAGGGGAAGGGGATCTCTCAAATGCCGCTGTGTAGCTATCACGGTAGATCAGACCGAGCCAGACACCTCTTTTCGAGGGTCTTTCCTCTCTATAGACTAAGAGACCAGGCAGTATTGCAATGCAGAAATCAGAGCCAGCTGATGGATCTGCCCAGGTTTCAGTAATAAAAAGTAAGTCAAGGTGCTGACTATTAATCAAGCAGGCTATTTCAATGTTATGCTTGGGCAGAGACTGTGCATTAAGAAGCGTGCCACGTGAGTGTGCAGTGGCAAGAGTAGGACGGGAAGCCAGGTCTGTAGTGTTGTTGTCAGGAAGCACGAGGAGCGTGATAAGTTCGCACCGAGCATGTGTGACCGTGCGGCGAGTCTGAGCAGAGACACTGGAGCAAAAAGTAGGAGTCTTGAAACTGATGTCAAACTGCACGTGGGGGAGGACAGGTCAGGCGGTCTGAGGGTGAAAGCGCAACTGTGGCAATGGGTCTTAGTCCTCGATGAGAGTTTCGCCAGGTCAAACATGAACAGCTAGAGAGTAGGCTAAAAGTGTTGAATGTATGCAATTCCTTAACAGTGTGTGTATTAAGAAACTGCTGATAGGGCTTCTAGTCGGGCAGGGGTCCTAGCGCTCGGCGGGATCCGGCCGTAGATGGGCACAGACGGGCTTGCTTTTGGCACACCTGCTGCACAGACGGGCTGACCCCAGAGTTAAATAGCCCTCCATGAAGGGGGTGTGGCCTCGTACTGGGTGCCAATGCAAAAAACAAATGGGCAAATAAAACGGGACCTAAACCGGGTCCAGCAACCCCTACAGATCTGACAGGTTCTCTGCAAGCGCTCTATACTTGGAAATAAATGCACAGTTAAAATATCAGTGCAAAACTTAAAACAATAAAACAAGTCAAAAGGGAAGACGTGCCCCCCACTAAGATGGCGGCCAGACTAATGGGAGCCAGGCTGCCTGGGACTGTAAGGCTGTATGGTGAACCGAGGAGAGGGGCCTTGCAGAAGATCACGATGTTTACTTAGCACCATGTTTTAACTCTGTGGAGAGGTGCTTGTTTGTAAGCTGTTTGGAATCAGAATACTGTAGATATCTCTTCATTTAATTGTTTCTCACCTGTGCTAAGGCGTTCATGTACTTCCTTCCCTTCTGGGTCCTGTGGATTGTTCCACTGCGGGGACTCATCGAAATTTACCTTGAAGCACATCTCAGGGTCCTCCCTTGAATCACCTGTAATACCAAAACAAAATTCCAGTGTTTACATATTCTTTCAAATTGGCCTGCTTTGAGCTTCCCCCGAGAGCAAGGTCCTCGTTGGGTTAACAAATCCCTCTGCCGTCCTTGTGTTAGTCACCTTGCAGGACTCTGCCGACTGTAGCACCTGGAAGCCCGTAGGACTCACGGGGTCATTAGCTCTTTGGGGCCTCACCTTTCGACAAATAATCCTCTGATTTAAGGAATGCTGGCTTTTGTATAATGAAGACCCAAAACATTTGAAATGTGCTTTGATTAGACATCACTTTGTTTTAATGGTAACAGCTTCCCGTACACATTTATTTTTACCACGAGTACTTCATTTGCCTTCAGTATATACATTCCTCCATGTCTCCCTCTGTAGCTCAGTCTCTATCTGTTGTTTCTTTAATGTCTCCTCTATCCTTATCCCTTGTTGGCCCCCCGCTTGTTCCCTCAATAGTTATCACTCTTAATCCCTCACTGTCCCTCTGGCTCAACTTTGCCTTCCTTTTTATCCCTCAATGTCTCCCTCGTTCTCTTTTATCTCAATGACTTCCCTCTTGTTTCCTCAATATTTCCTCTCTCTCTTTCTCATCCCTCATGTTCTCCTCTTTTGTTCTCTCAATATTACTCACTCTTAGTCCCTCACTGTCTCTCTGGCTCAATTTTGACTTCCTTTTTCCATCCCTCAATGCCCCCCCTTGTTTCTTGAGTTCTTGTCTCTTTTTATATCTCAGTGTCTCCCTCTCTTGTTTCCTTAATACTTCCTGGCTCCATATACCCCACTGGCTCCCTCTTGTTTGTTCAATGTCACCTCTCTCTTTTTCTTTCAATGCCTCCCTCGATTTTACCCTCACGCTCTACCACTCTTGTTTTTTCTCACATTTGTCTCTTTGGATTTCTACCACTCTCTACTCTGGGTGATTCTCTTTTGGCCCTCCTTATTTTCTTGTTTTAGCCTCTCTTTTCTTGTTTTAGCCCATAATGAGATTCTCTACTCAGACATGAGCCTCTTGGCTGTTGCTTCTCTGATGGTCTCCTCGTGAAGCTTTGCTTCACTATGGGCCAGATTTGGAGGTAGCTGTTAATGAAAGGTTCTCAGATTTATTGAGGTAGTGGTAAATCCGCCAGTAGAATGTCTTCCACCACCACAGAGCAAACATTTCACCAGGGGCCCCTCCTCCGTACTTAGCACTTCTTCTATAAATAAGATGATTTTCCATTGTTGACGGATTCTGATGCTCTCATTATGAGTGATCCAGTTTCATGTACAATAATTATTACCACACGATAAAAATGATGGCACTGAGTTGTTCAGAATGTATTGTGTGGAATGAATATTGCCTATCGTGAGTTTACCACATCAAACCACATGCCCTGTATTTATTGGACATGTTCCTTCTGATAAATATCACATTTATCCAAGGGATGTTTTTTTTACCACCAAGTGAGGAAAACAAACTGCAAAACTCATACTTCTGTTACATGTGCAATAGGAGTTACTGGGCCACTCGTGATGAGGCCCTAATTCAAGCCCTAAATAACTCAACTGCAAGGAATAGAAAACTTGTAAATTGTTCCCTTGTTTGCCATTGACTCTATTACTGAAAGAAGAATGGACTCTTGACAGCACTGACCGTAGTAAACATACACCTCTAAAAAAATCAGCTCCTTTGTAGAATAGTCTCTGGCTGAGTCCAGGCATCTTTCACATGCGTTGGGGGAGAAGCCTGAGGGTGAAACTGCAAGCACTGGCCACATGTTCCAATTTACTAATATTTCGACAGAAACCAGAGCAAAAATGCAGAATATGTAAGTGAAGTCCTTTCTGTAGCTAGGCATGTGCCCCCTAAAGGCCTGTAAGTCAAGAGCAAACTCTTTGGGATCTACAAGACCCCCTGACATGGTGACCGCCTGAAAGCAGAGCTCTGGCACCAGACTCAGAAAGTCTAAGCCAGGGAACCAGGGAGGGCCATCCACGCAGGAGAGAGGGCAGCAATGAGCTGGAACATAGTTCCAGCCCCGAAAAGACAGTTCAGCCGCCTTCACCTGTGCATCCAGTAGGGCATCAGAGTGACAGAGAGTGATAGATTTTGCTTTGGCTGGCTGCCTGCCTGCCTGATGGGTCCCACCAATTTGAAGAGCTGCCTGGTGACTGGGCCTATATTTATTGCTGATCCCAGACCACCAGCACAAGTCCTCCCGCTCTACATACCACCAGGGGCAGTAGAAACACTGGTGGGAACCAACAGCGGCTGGCTGGATGGAGAAGCTGCCCAGGAACCCCTGACAACATGCATGGACATGTCGGCAACCAGGTGGTGTAGCAAGGAGCCCGATTGCCCCAGTTGCTGACCTGGGAACCTCTGTCCTCCTCAGTCCCTCAGTAGCAAGTCTGCATCCCTCTTTTGGTGTCGGGAGAACCCACGGCCTTCTGCCTGGTAAATAGGACTGAAACCATCGAAACAGCAACCTGAGCCCAAGATACACCCATAAACACTAAACTGCTACCCTGTTAAGCACCAGGGCGCCAGGCTGCTTGTGCTGCACCAGCTGGCGACTCTGTATTACTGCACAGGTGACTGCAAGTGGGCCCATGCAGACCATTCACTCTCTTCGGCCCATGCTCAGCACCCTCCATGTTTGCCATGGGACGAACATGTCCTCCCCCACACGATCAGACTCCTTGGCCACACCGGCTGCCACCACCATGGACTTGGACAAACTGGACATCATCCTCGAAGCCAAAGAGACATCCTGTACATTCTTAGTGGCCAAGATAGACTCAGTATCCATGGATGTGGCTCTGCTACGTGACAACCATCGGAAATTGTCAGAGCCTGTCACCCGATCAGAAGGGGCTTAGACAGAACTACAACCCCAAACTACAAATCTACAAGCTCAGGTACATGATCTTGCAGCAGGGTTTCGTTCCTAGAGGGATGGGCAAAGGATGCAGAGGGCCTCTCCCGCCGCAGGAACGTACAGGTGGTGGGCCTGCCAGAAGGGGAAAAGGGCCATAACGGAGAGGGCTTCCTGGAGGTCTAGCCCTCCCCCCAGGAGCTCACCCCTATTTTTTGGTTGACAAAGCCCACCGGGCACCCCTGCATCGACCTCCACCCAGAGCACAGCTGCAACCAACTGTGACCAAGATCCTTCTACAGAGACCGAGAAACCTATCCTCAACAGAACCTGATAGTTGTACCCCATCCTCAAGGACAATTACTGTATCCTCATTTTCCAGGATTATACAATGGCGGTTCAGAAGAAAAGATTTTCCTCCTTGGGTATTAAACTGAAGTTTAGAGATATGGGCCTCAGATATGCGTTACTATTCCTGGCAAAACTCAAAATTTCTGCCGACCAGAACACCCACTTCTCTGACCCTGGGGGTGCTTGGGCCATGGGTGTCTGATTTCCCCACATGTGTACCTAGCACACCAGCTCTACCCAGCAGACAGTCCAGATACACCATCTGGGAGATGCCCCTTTCCACTGGCCTGGGGTGAATTGTCTCCCCCTGCCTTCTTTAGCAGAGGCGGAGATGTGAGCCCTATCCCCACCCACCTACCTAGGCAGAATCTTAAACCACCTGACAGGATGCGTAACAAGCCCTGTCTGTGAGAAAGTAGCCTCTTTCTAGCCTTGTTACCCCCACTTTTGGCCTGTTTGTGAGTGTATGTCAGGGTGTTTTCACTGTCTCACTGGGATCCTGCTAGCCAGGGCCCAGTGCTCATAGTGAAAACCCTATGTTTTCAGTATGTTTGTTATGTGTCACTGGGACCCTGCTAGCCAGGACCCCAGTGCTCATAAGTTTGTGACCTATATGTATGTGTTCCCTGTGTGGTGCCTAACTGTCTCACTGAGGCTCTGCTAATCAGAACCTCAGTGGTTATGCTCTCTCATTTCTTTCAAATTGTCACTAACAGGCTAGTGACCAATTTTACCAATTTACATTGGCATACTGGAACACCCTTATAATTCCCTAGTATATGGTACTGAGGTACCCAGGGTATTGGGGTTCCAGGAGATCCCTATGGGCTGCAGCATTTCTTTTGCCACCCATAGGGAGCTCTGACAATTCTTACACAGGCCTGCCACTGCAGCCTGAGTGAAATAACGTCCACGTTATTTCACAGCCATTTTACACTGCACTTAAGTAACTTATAAGTCACCTATATGTCTAACCTTTACCTGGTAAAGGTTGGGTGCTAAGTTACTTAGTGTGTGGGCACCCTGGCACTAGCCAAGGTGCCCCCACATTGTTCAGGGCCAATTCCCCGGACTTTGTGAGTGCGGGGACACCATTACACGCATGCACTACATATAGGTCACTACCTATGTGTAGCTTCACAATGGTAACTCCGAATATGGCCATGTAACATGTCTAAGATCATGGAATTGCCCCCTCTATGCCATCCTGGCATTGTTGGCACAATCCCATGATCCCACGGGTCTCTAGCACAGACCCGGGTACTGCCAAACTGCCTTTTCAGGGGTTTCACTGCAGCTGCTGCTGCTGCCAACCCCTCAGACAGGTTTCTGCCCTCCTGGGCTCCAGCCAGGCTTGGCCCAGGAAGGCAGAACAAAGGGCTTCCTCAGAGAGAGGGTGTTACACCCTCTCCCTTTGGAATAAGGTGTTAAGGCAGGGGAGGAGTAGCCTCCCCCAGCCTCTGGAAATGCTTTCATGGGCACACATGGTGCCCATTTCTGCATAGGCCGGTCTACACCGGTTCAGGGACCCCTCAGCCCTGCTCTGGCGCGAAACTGGACAAAGGAAAGGGGAGTGACCACTCCCCTGACCTGCACCTCCCCTGGGAGGTGCCCAGAGCTCCTCCAGTGTGCTCCAGACCTCTGCCATCTTGGAAACAGAGGTGC
This sequence comes from Pleurodeles waltl, assembly GCF_031143425.1. Lineage (NCBI taxonomy): Eukaryota > Metazoa > Chordata > Amphibia > Caudata > Salamandridae > Pleurodeles > Pleurodeles waltl. The sequence continues at coordinate 7,466,450 of NC_090446.1, forward strand.
TGCTGGCACACTGGACTGCTCTGAGTGGCCAGGGCCAGCAGGTGACGTCGGAGACTCCTTCTGGTGGGATCCTTCAGGTGTTGCTGGCCTGTCTTCTCTCCTAGGTAGCCAGGCCCTCTTTTCTGGCTGTTTGGGGTTTTCCTTAGATAACGAATGCAAGAGCTCATCAGAGTTCCTCTGCATCTCTCTCTTCACCTTCTGCCAAGGAATCGACTGCTGACCGCGCTGGAAGCCTGCAAAACTGCAACAAAGTAGCAAAGACGACTACTGCAACTCTGTAACGCTGATCCTGCTGCCTTCACGACTGCTTTCCTGGTGGTGCATGCTGTGGGGGTAGTCTGCCTCCCGTCTGCACTAGAAGCTCCGAAGAAATCTCCTGTGGGTCGACGGAATCGTCCCCCTGCAACCGCAGGCACCAAAGAACTGCATCACCGGTACCCTGGGTATCCTCTCAGCACGACGAGCGAGGTCCCTTGAATCCAGCAACTCTGTCCAAGTGACTCCCACAGTCCAGTGACTCTTCAGTCCAAGTTTGGTGGAGGTAAGTCCTTGCCTCCCCACGCCAGACTGCATTGCTGGGAACCGCAACTTTTGCAGCTACTCCGGCCTCGGTGCACTTCCGGCAGAAATCCTTCGTGCACAGCCAAGCCTGGGTCTACGGCACTCTAACCTGCATTGCACGACTTTCTAAGTTGTCCTCCGGCGACGTGGGACTCCTTTGTGCGACTTCGGGTGAGCACCGTTTCACTCCTCTTCGTAGTGCCTGTTCCGGCACTTCTGCGGGTGCTGCCTGCTTCTGAGAGGGCTCCTTGTCTTGCTGGGCGCCCCCCCTGTCCCCTGACGCAATTGGCGACATCCTGGTCCCTCCTGGGCCACAGCAGCATCCAAAAACCCTAACCGCACGACTTGCAGCTAGCAAGGCTTGTTTGCGGTCTTTCTTCAGGAAAACACGTATGCACGACTCTCCACGGCGTGGGGCATCCATCCTCCAAAGGGGAAGTCTCTAGCCCTTGTCGTTCCCGCAGAATCTTCAGCTTCTGCTGTCCAGTAGCAGCTTCTTTGCACCCACAGCTGGCATTTCCTGGGCATCTGCCCATCTCCGACTTGCTTGTGACTTTTGGACTTGGTCCCCTTGTTCCACAGGTACCCTCGTTTGGAAATCCATCGTTGTTGCATTGCTGATTTGTGTCTTTCCTGCAGAATTCCCCAATCACGACTTCTGTGCTCTTTGGGGAACTTTAGTGCACTTTGCACATACTTTTCAGGGTCTTGGGGTGGGCTATTTTTCTAACCCTCACTGGTTTATTACAGTCCCAGCGACCCTCTACAAGGTCACATGGGTTTGGGGTCCATTCGTGGTTCGCATTCCACTTTTGGAGTATATGGTTTGTGTTGCCCCTATCCCTATGTGTCCCCATTGCATCCTATTGTAACTATACATTGTTTGCACTGTTTTCTAATACTATACTGCATATGTTTGGTATTGTGTACATATATCTTGTGTATATTTGCTATCCTCATACTGAGGGTACTCACTGAGATACTTTGGCAAATTGTCATAAAAATAAAGTACCTTTATTTTTAGTATATCTGTGTATTGTGTTTTCTTATGATATTGTGCATATGACACTAGTGGTACTGTAGGAGCTTCACTCGTCTCCTAGTTCAGCCTAAGCTGGTCTGCTAAGCTAAGCTACCATTATCTATCAGCCTAAGCTGCTAGACACCCTATACACTAATAAGGGATACCTGGGCCTGGTGCAAGGTGTAAGTACCCCTTGGTACTCACTACAAGCCAGTCCAGCCTCCTACACTGTCCACTGGGCTGAATCCTCTCATGATTTATCTTGGGTCCTCCCTTCCTTGCCATGGCCCCCCCTCAACAATGTCCACCCTCCCCTCCGCCTCATTGGACACTCTTCTGACCACTCATCACTTTTTCTTTTAAAATCCGTTGCCTATAGGGAGTCAATTCAGACTAATTTGCTTATCTTGAAACACACTGTAATCTTCTCTGTTCCAAATTTAAAATCAATAAAAATTGCTTTAAAAAAATAATTGAGGTGTTGATCCACTCTTGAATTCATTCTGTTTGTCACGTTAGCGGTGGGAGGGGGCACCAAGGGCCAGATGTATCAAAAAACCAAATTGCATTTCTTAAATAGCGAATTTTAAGAAATCGCTATTTAAGAAATGCAAAATGGTATGTATGATTTTTGCGATTCGGTAATAGCGATTTCTTAAAATTCGCAAATGCTATTACCGAATCGCAAATAGAGAATCCAAATCCATTTGCACCTATGGGCCTGCTGCAAATGGTTTTGCATTTCCTAAATTGCGAATTCCAGTTAGGAATTAGCAATTTAGGAAATGCAAATCCCAGGGTGTTGGGGGCCTAAGGCCCCCTCTGCTGCACTCCAAAAATATTTTTGGGTGGACATGTGAAGCACACACATTTTAAAAATTTGCACATGGTTACCACCAAACTTCTGTTGGTGGTAATTGCATTTCCTTAATGCCCAATTCGCATTTAGGAAATGCTTGATACGTGTGCTTAAGAAATCGCAAATAAGGATTCCTTATCTGCGATTTCCTATTTAGAGAGTCGCAATTTTAGCGATTCCTTAAAATTCCACTGCGAATGCCTTTCATACATTCTGAAAGGCATTTTTGCATTCGCAAACGGCCGAATTTTGCAATTCGCACCGTTTGCGAATGCAAATTCGCTTGATACATCTGGCCGTAAGAGACTAGAGCATCCGCCCTTCCCTTCCACTCATTTGTCTACTTATTTCTGGAAAGACTACGTAAGTAGAGTCAGATTGCTTTAAAAGTGATATGAACATTTGTTGAACTGACTGAAGCAATTTAGCTCCTGAAAGAATTGAACAGACACAAAGCTTTGTCCTTTGGTGATAAGCATGAGAGAGAAGGACATGTGTTTCCAGTTGCAGAATTGCGCGACCCATCGCCATGAGCTACGGCTCATATCCCGGCTCCCCCTTAAGCACATTGCTTCGTGTCAGCCGAACCTCTTCCACTGCGCCTCGTCTCCTAAGCAGCAGATGTTACTGCAGCTCGGATTCATCCAGATCACAATGTGCGGTTCACACAACCACATATGCTTGTAGTTTGATAGACAATAATGTTGTTCCATATGTGTTAACAATACTGCCATATATACATCACCTATGTAAAGCAGACATCTCTGGGTTTACCATGGTAACGTTCTTATGACACGGGGGATACTTTTCAATGTTTCTATATTCGTTTTCTTTTAATGAATGACAATCAATGTAGAGAACCCAAACACGCCAAAATGAAACATACAATTTACAAATGTTTTTGCCTAAGGCCCTTATTACAGGTTGGACTCTAATCCTGATGGACCTGGCACCACCGAGATTCATGAGATCCTTGTTAATTACGCAGATTGTGGGTTCTTCTGGAACTCTGACCCCTGAATGGATAAGGAGAAGGACACCCTGTGGGTGCAACCATTAGTTCCACCGAGTTACGATCCCACTGGTACTCGTAATTCCATGAAAGAACGAAATAATGGGCCAATCTACAGTCCACTTGTACTGAAGTCCTACGAGTGTCCATTATTTTTTACATGACGGTTGTTGTGTGATTTACACAACAAGTCATTTCATGGCTCGGCTCATGCCTCGGCCCTTAAGGCTGAACATGCAACGTGCTCTCCTTTCACTATGAATCTGCTTGCTTGAGTGCTTGTGTGTCTGCTGTGTGCTTGTGTGTGTTTGCAGATGCGGAGAAGGTATTCCCATGTTAATGCAGCTCCTACTCACTTGGGGAGGGATGAATCCTGTGTTTCTGCTCCCAGCCCTGCTCCGCCCTGGAGAGATGCTCTTCCTTTTCTTTAGCTCTCAGGGATGAGACGGTGGTGACGATGAGAGGACCTGTTGTTGAACAGAAGAAGAGTCATAGCACATGTCCTATGTGATCATCAGAAGTGTCGGTTTTTGCATCTGTCAAGATTACCCGAGGAGGGCATAAGATTTCTAGAGGCAAGAGTATTAACAAACAACTCTAGTTGGGATTAAATTGTATGTTGCGCTGCAGATACCTCCACACACTTCAACAAGAGCTGAAGAGTTATTCCCATCTCTTAATGAGGGGAACAAAGAGGCTGGGAACGAACAGGGGCTCAACCGAGTCTCCTGAAGGCCCCTCAGAAACTGACAGCTGAGTTCCCTGGAGCAGGACAGGTTTTTAGTCTATTGTTACCAGAAACAGAAACACCAATAACAGTAAAGACTTGTCTGCTCCAGTGGACTCGGCTGTCTGGTTTTGACCAGGTCTTCGGGTGTTCAGGAGACTCAGCAGGGTCCCATTTGCTCCCACCCTCTTAAAACCTGGGCCACCATCCTGAGGATGTAGGAGCTCCAACATAACTCTACCCATAGGAGTGTGTCGCGCCCATGTAATGCAGGTTATTCCCCTCTCAGCCCGCGTGATCACACTTGCTAATCCACTAGCCACGCATATGGTATCAGTCTGCCTGTAGGTCGTCTTTCTAACACCAAAGTGAAACCATCAAACAGCAGCAGAAGTGTAAACCGGCAGCAAGGCTTGGCATAGAGGGAGGTCAATGCAAAAGTTGGGAAAGAACAAGTCCAGGATACGGACCAACACACAGTATCACAGAGGTGAACCAAAGGAACTGAAGTACACATACCTCTAGTAAAGCATGTACAAACTCTCAGAGGCTACAAAATAGACACCACACATGTGATACAGAGGCAGACTGAGGTGCAAATGAGGCATGTCCCACAGCACAGAGGGGACCCTTGCGATAGGACCCTCTTCACGTGAAATGGTGGCATCCACTGAGGACCGAGGAGGCCCTTGCTAATTCTTGAAGTTTGTTCAGGGCACCTTTGTGATTCTAAGCTTTGGCAGTGGGATGCTTTTGGAACATACACTGAAGCATTTTATTAAAGAAACAACAGCAGCAGGCAAATTATCTAGTGTGGGTCTGCTCACGCATGGGTCCTCAACCTGTTAACTAAAACTGAGCCTCACTGAGCGATCAAACTAGCCCAAAAAATGTCTAGAACTGCTTGTTTCCTTCTGCTCAGAGAGAATATTTTAGCAGTTTTGCCAGGACTCTTTCATGCGGCAAAGTAAAAGAAGGAAGAAACTGAAGTCATCAGCTAACGTCTGTAAAGACAGGTGCATTGAAGTGTTCTTGATAATGGTCTTAAAAATATGCAACAACACTAACACGCTACAGGACAGCATTACGCCTGCAGCACTCCCCACGTGAGAACAGTAAGGTAGCACAATAAACAGGTGAAAAGGCCCCAAGCCCTCAAGGCCTCCTCGGATGGATGGGAAAGGAGCATCAGGAGGTGTGGTCATTCTTTGATGATGCTCGAAGACAATGTCTTACAGAGAAAAATGCAACATGTGTAGCCGCTCTTTCAATACACTTGCTTCCTGCAGTATGGCACATGAAGGTCCCACAGGAGACCTGCTGTTATCGTACTGTTGACACAATAAAAATGAATAAAATGGTTTATCAAAAATATATATTTTTTAAAAAGGTCCCACAGGAAACCCTTCAAGGCCACATGAGGAAGGGAGAAGTCCAAAACCTGTCCCACTGAGGGAGTCTGGGTGACTAACAGATCTTTGGTGGACAGAGCAGCCACATCCTGCAGGACTTCTTGACACTGAGACCAGACCTCAAATCATTCGAGTCTGCAAGAATCTTGGCTTTCCCACTGTTCCTGTTGACCACATGGTACTAATGCTGGGAACTTAGAAGCCCACAGTCCCAGCAACAATGATTTGCTTTCCCAGGGCTGACATCGAAACTGGCCTGAGACGTAACTCTTCCAAGAAAGCCATCTGCCAGGTATGAGACTGCAAACATGGCACATAGGAGAAAATTCTAATGTTAGACACTAGACTTGGATACCTGGGATAAATTGTAGTGCAAGATTGTATGTGTAGTATTTTAGACCATGTTACAGAGCAAGGCTGCTTGTTCACAACTTTGAGCGAAACCCGGTAACTGACTGCTCATTGCTACACCTGACCTCCAGCGCAACGCTTGGACTACAGTTTAAAACTGGATACTGTAGTTAGTGGCAACTGATACAGATCACCACAGTCTTTAAGGTTGCTAAAGTCAACCTCCAGCGGTGAGGTAGCCAATGGGTTGAGAAAGGAGGTCCCTTCATTGGGACTCAGAGCAAACAGTAAAAGCAAGGCCTGGCTTCAGAACGCATGAGTGCGGTGCAAGACAGCCACGGTCCCTGCTAGTGGTCGAGGCGCTGCGGCTCTGTAAGCTAGTGTGCAGCTCAGCTTCTTTTTTTGAAGGAAACGTGCTCTGTTAATCAAGGACCACCAACTGTTCCATCAGAACTGAGGCTATTACTATAAAACCTTGAGTAGGATGATGGCATCATAGCGCTACTAATACCATGTTGTTTCTCTCTGAATAAGTTAAAATATATCCCTCTCAGTCCTTAAGGTAACTTTTAGCAAACACACATTAGGTGTTAATCAGTGACATCTGTTTCTGGTTGTTTTCTTGAGTAGTGTAATTTTCTAGCTTTGCCTACAATATTGATATTGTCATTCGTGGATTTGTGCTTTTATTACATTCTGTTCCTCTCTTCTCAGAACATCATTGCAACATGGTCACGTCCCTCCTGACATCACATCAGAGACAAGTGCACAAGGTGTCCAGGAATAGGATTTCCCTGCTTCGCTCTGTGTGTCTACAGTAACTCAAGGAGTAGAAAGGCCTTGGGTCTGTTGAGTTTATAATTTGTTCCATTTGAATTCTTGCCCGGTATCGCAGGGCACTGCTGAGTGGGAATTTGGGGGTGTCAGAAGACCAGTGTTTTATTGGATTTGGAAATGGCAGCTTTAGGTGACATGCAATGTCTAGTTAAGTCATAAATCTAGACAGCTGTGATCATGTAACTTGTTGATGTTTCATGTTCTTTGGGTGTTATTTTAAGAAATACTGGAGACATAAGTGACTCATGGTGTCTTTTCTATCTGCAATCAATACAGCTGTCAGTCTACTGGGGAGTGTCTTTGAATTGTAAACAACAATATAAATGTATTTCAATACTTTAATTTGGATAATGCCAACATCTGCCGACATATTCTACATGTGAACAGTAAGCTGCTAGTTTGGCAAGATACAAACTGGCTCCAGGTGACCACTTCATTGACTACTAGTATGATCAATCTAATGTAATACCTGCCGCATCTGGGTAGCCTCTTCGACTTGCCTTAGCTTATACTTTGTTTGGACTTTTGCCCCATCCCGTAGTTCTGTCTCAAACCCTAGCACCGAAATTGCTTTCTTCCAGAATTTGCTTATATTCAACTATCTGGCCACAGACCGTGGTACTGCATATTACAACGGCCTCTTGTCTTATCCTGACATGACTACTCAGCTTTATGTTCAGCTGCAGCAAACAAGAACCACCGTTTGTCTTGTGTGTTAAGAGAGGGATGCGTTATAAAGAATGAACAATTTACCGCTAAAGAGTCCTGCCTCAACTTATGAACCTGTTCCTGAATATTGTCTACACACTAAATGGATGAAGCCTGAGGTACACCTGTCTCTTGGAGTAAGAGCTAACAACCTAATATGTCACCTCAAACGTTTACTGCCCACTAAGTGATGAGCTGTCAGTAAGTAAAAGTGTCAGCCCCCACTGCTGTCCTTCACATTGTAACATCAGATACCTCCCAAGCTGCTACTGTGTTAGTGTTCAACGGCACACGACCACATAACCATAACTGGACAGTGAAGACAATGAGAGGGATAAGCTATGTCAATTGTTTAGACAGACACATAACAATGCAAACATGTGATGAGCTTTAAAACCCATCAATGACAATGTGAATTACCTAGAGAGATTAGAGCCTGATGAATCTCCTTCATTACTGTCATGTACAACTCCTTCTGCCACTCGCGGAGAAGCCCCCACTCCTCCTCAGAGAAGCAGACAGAGGCCTCTTGGAAGGAAACCTGGAACAGAAGATGTTACATCACTTACTGTGCAGCCTTCTTGATGGGAGGGTTTATAAAACTCACTTAAACACTAAATAATTTATTTCAATCACTTTCTCTTCCACCCTCCTCATGGAACCGCAACAGAGACCCGCTGAGTGCACGTGAATCAAGGGAGAGGGCAAAATGTGGTTGCTTTGTGGTCATTCTCATATAACATTGCCCAAACCAAGAAGAACATAACAATCCAGTAAAAATCACAGCATGGGCTTTGAGGAGGACTGACACCCTCCTAGTGGAAGGGTGGTGCTCCTGCTCAGAAGGGTAAGAAAAAAAATACCACTAGAAGTTCAAAAATGTTGCTCATACTGATACTGTCCACAGAAAATTATAGAAATTCTCCAGCAAGACGCAGGTACTATTCCAATGAAGGTGTAGCATCTTTGCTGGAAAACAGTTGTATTTTCTCTGAAAAAAACATGATTCAGATGGGATGATAACTGGTTTGCATATAGCTCCCCCATCAGGTTTTTTCCCCATATGGTCGGTGCCTGGTGAATCACAGAATCAGCTGTAGGGATCAATATCACAAACTTTGACTATGTGCACCTAGGAATGTGGAAACCCGCTCGCCATAAGCACATTAGCACCCAATCCCAGATCTCAAACTTATAATGGTGAAAACTACTGTCACAGCAGTGTAACTACCCACAACACAACCCTGCCTCAGCTGCACACAGAGAAAGTACAAACAGAAAGGTTTCGAATTAGCACAACTCTGTGAAAAAAACAGAATGTTGTGTTTGCTGGCATTAGTTCCTGACAAATTAAGTATTGCACCCATGTTCACAAGATGCACTGATGAAGTGCAAGGGATGGGTGACTGGTGGGTACCAATTATCCGAGGAGGAAGTCTTTATTTCAGTAGCAGAGCCATCTTCATGAATCCACTGTACTTGGCTTTACTGGCAAATATGATTTACTGATTACCACGTCTGGTACTTCTAGCACCATTTCTACAAGGAGCCAGGCCTACCATGATCATGTGATATAAGCACATTCTTTCATCGCAGGGGGTGGGGGGCAGTGAGCACAAGTATCTGTTATTGAGGCAGTGGCTCAGTTAGTGATGCCAAAGCTGCTTATATTCATGAAGGATACTCTTTTTTCCACATAGCACTTCATATTGCATCTCTGCTGCTTCTAGGCACTGTGAATAACGGTGTTTCAGGGCTCAAAAAATCCACTTGACTACTTGCCACAGCAAGTCATAATTTATCAGGTCGAGCTATTTTTAGGCCCTACTCGCCCCTTCTGGTGAGTTGACAAAGAAGAGGTGTTCTGTTCAGTGAGAAATTGGGAGAGCGATAAAGAAGCCTTTAAATCTACTTTGTGTCACATTTGCTCTCTGTTCAGAGACAGAGGTCAAAAGTCAGTTTGTCTTACAATTCATTTTCCTTCTCACTGCAGAGTTCCAGGATTTTGTCAGGTTTTTCCTAACACACAGTTAATACAAATGTACAAACATTTCCAAAATATATTTCAGTAGATGTAAAAGCCAATTAATTGTATGTATTTCTTTGTGATGAAAATTTTTTTAATAGGATGAAAAGAAATCAGAACACTTTACTTGGTTATGTGTAAAGAATAAATATGTTTTCTGAAACTCAATTTTCACAGGTTGTTAATACATTATATAGTTTTATCAGTAAAGCTTCAAGTTAGTGTGAAAGTTTTTGGACATTTCTTGGAAATGTTCTGTCTGTAAATGACACTGTGCAATCACATCACGCTTTTGTAATATATCAGAAGTGATTGTTTAAACATAATCTGAGAACACTCTTGTCCTGATGGCAATGCTGTTAGTAAACTAAGAGGCAAGTCACGGATCATGTGTTCCCTGTATGTGGGTTAGATTATTTTGATACAAGGAGCAAACATTTAGGTGGTCATTCTGACCTCGGCGGTCTTTTTTGTAGACCGCCGAGGAACTGCCGTACGGAAGACCGCCAGTACTGGCGGTCTTCCGCACGGGCCATTACGACCATTGGCAGTGCTCCACCCGTTTCCGGACGAAGAGCCGCCAACAGCCATACTGGCGGCAGGCGGGGAAGTGGAGGTAGCTCCACCTCCACCGCCATGCCAAAAGAACACTGCCCAGCGAATCACGACTTGTGATTCGCTGTGGCGGTGTTATGTTGGCGTGGTGATGTCGGTGGAGCTGCCCCCGTGGGTCCCGTTCCCTCCCGGAGGATCACCGGAACAGGTAAGGTGATCGTCCGTTAGGGAAAGGGGGTGGGGGGGTGTTGTGAGTTCTGTGCGTGCATGGGGGTGTGTATGTGTGTATGTTGAGAGTGCGTGCATGAATGCGTGCGTGTATGTGTGTATGTTGAGAGTGTGTGCATGAATGCTGGGGGGGGGTGTATGTGCATGTGTGCGTGCATGAATGCGTGCGTGTATGTGTGTATGTCTGTGTACATGTTGGGGATTGGGTGAGGAGGGGGGTCCTGCAACCTTTTGGGGGTGGCAGGGGTGGTGGGGGGGTAGGGGAGGGAGATGGAGTGGGGGGTGGGGGAGACCCCTATCAGTGCCAGGGAAGGGATTCCCTGGCACTGATAGTGAAATCTGCATGAAATCCATGGCGGTAAGCCGGGGTCAGGCGGGTCGGAATACCGCTGGCGGTCGTTACCGCCGTGGCGGTCGGAACGGTGAAGCGGCGGCTGGCCATGGCGGTAACCGCCATGGTCAGAATGTCAGAAAAAAGACCGCCAGCCTGTTGGCGGTCTCACCGCCGCTTCTCCGCCGCCCGCCAGGGTCGGAATGACTGCCTTAGTCTATTTAATCAAACAAAGAACCAAAGAAGTTTTTGTACAGCAGAGAGGCCGAGCTCACATAGTTGCAGCTGCACTCCTGTGTGGCAATGGAGAAGAAGGCAACTCTGCAAACTAAACGGGTCAGGTACAGTACGGGGGGGGGGGGGGGGGTCACTTGTAGAAGCTGACACCCGCGGAGAGTGCTGTCCACGCATTACCGGGGGTCAGGCAGGCGGGGACCCCTCACCCCCGAGAGAGGCGCAGGCCAGACCCACCTCCGCTGAAGGCTGCCGGGGCATCTCGCCGCCGCCGGGTTCCCTCGTGCTCCGTGCACAGGCTGTAGCGGGGAGAAGCCTGGGAGGGACCTCCAGGCACATATGCAGCTCCCCCTCAGAAATGTCGCCGGGAGCCGTGCTGCTCTGCTGCGCATGCGCCGAACTGGACGCACCGCTCTCCATGGTGTGCGCCGGAAGATAAACACTGCGCATGCGCTCCGCTGGATATACTGCTCCCTCCAACACACTCATATAGATACAAATTACGCGTGCGCTCCACAGGGTATACTGCTCCCTTCAATAAACTCACTTAGATAATCACTGCGCATGCGCTCCACTACAGACACTGCTCTGGCACACAACCAGTTACATGGTTATGAGGCATGCGCTCCATTGGAGATGTGCTCACTGAACACGCCAGACAGTTAATGCTTGTCGTGAGCAACCTACGCACGAGTGAGCTATCTGTTTTCATCTGCTGAGTATGGAGTATCTCTCCAGTGAGCCTACTCTCTCGCACCCGAGCAGCGTCTCGGAGAGTGCGGCTCAGTTCCCACCCAGAGGTTTGCACCAGAGCTATTCTTAGGAGGCGGTACTAGTGAGCCGGAGTGCGCATGCGTGGGTAAGCAGTGTTTCTCCACGGAGCTTTGCTGTGTATCGGGGTGCACATGCGCGGATGAGCCGTGTATCTCTACTGCGCTCTGGTGAGCATGCGCAGGTGATGAGTGTCTCTCCAGTGAGTCTGCTCTCTCACACCCGAGCAGGGTCCTGGAGAGTACAGCTCAGTTCCCACCCAGAGCTGCTGTTTTTAGGGGTTCATAGGAGGCGCTCCCGGGGCTCCTTCACCCCTCTGCCCGGCCTGGACCCATCCCTCACCCGGAGAATTCCAATGGAGGTGACGGCAGGAGCCCCCAGGCAGCTGCCCCGGAAGGTGAGCCTGGGGAGGGCCCGAGCGCAGGGCGAGGCTTCTTGAACCACAAATAACCAAAACCACCAATAGCCTCATCACAGGCCTGCTCTTGGCAGCAGATGCTGCGCGTAGCCTCCCCGGTGCCCCCGCCTCCTGAGGCCGCAAAATATCCAGAACATCCAGCTGTACTCTGAGGGCGTTTGGGCGGCGGGGTCACTCTGTCACAACGGTGAGCGATAACCCATCCACTGAAACCTAAATAGTTTCCCGTGGGATTTAGATTTCGGCAGATGGGATATCCATCACATCCATCACTATTGTGACGCAGTAACCCGTCCACCAAAATCAAAACAAGGCGGAGTTTGGCGGACGGGTTACTCTGTCACAAACGGGACAGATACACCGTCCGCCGTATTACAATACTCATAGGATATAATGGAATCGTAATTCGGCATACAGGACATGTGACAGAGTAACCCCATCCGCCAAACTCTAAATCAGGCCCTTAGTACTCGTGTGTTCCTGTCTCTGGTCACACTTTTGTAACAATAGCTCTGTTCCCCGCACATCTGCTGGGGGACTGCTAAATGCAGTTACTACACTCTCCGAGGATATATTCTAATCTTTGAATGTGCACCTCCCTTGTGTCACATGCTGTGAGCTCAGGTTCTCAGTTCCCCCTGTGCCTCTGGTGTTTATTAATGTACACCTCTTACTCCTCTGGTTGTCCTTTCCTCTATTGGACATCTCTGCTTCTGGTCATCTATAATGCACAGTAGTAAACATTTCACTTTCAAGAATAAACACAGCACAGACTCACAAGCTCACTATTGTAGAAGAATAAAAGCTTAAAAGGAATGATTGAAGTTCAGCATGTTTTTTAACGTATATGGTGCACCATGCAAAACATTTGCTGTCGTTAAGCACTGTAAATAACAGGTCGTTACTGTTATCCATTTAGTGATACTTTTTATATTGAACTTTGAAAAATGACAACTTAGATTGCTTGTCTAGAACTAAGCCCAATTAACTCATGAGACCGTCTTGCCAAAATAGCATAATTTACATCTGGATCAAACTGAAATAATGAGTTGGGAAATATGAAATGAAAAGACGTGGTTTAAACAGCTAAAATAACCAAAAGTATAACAACACTTGAGCCAGGAGGTTTACAATTGGTTACTTATCATCTCTGGAAATTCCCAGATTAAAAACTGATTTACACCATGATTAGAGGGCAAGTTCTGAGGCTCTAAACTGTATAGTAATACTTTCTGCAAATTCGGCTTGAGACTAAAGTTCAACTACAGACTTAATCAGGCTTCATTGTATTTTTAACATTGATCACGGGAGGCCTAAGTACATCTGTAATATAGTGGGATACAATAAAGCTGGAGCCACAGATTAGCGCTCAGAGGTAGGATTGGGTTGGTTTTTTAGGGCTGCAACCACAGATACATTAGGTGCAAGTTATCAGGCTATCACATGCATTGCTAAGGCCCCACAATCCAAGAGTGCCTGTTTTGGGGCAAACTAGATGACAGGAAATTTTGAAGAGTTTTCGAAACCAACATGTTCCACTGTCCCAATGCACTTCATTGATCAAAGTACTGGGGTTTTTTGGGCTCTATTTACATGCTGAATTAAAATTTAAAAATAAAATATAATAAAATACATAATCAATACTGCGTATTATAAACATACCCTGGATATTTTGGGTTCTGAGGATGGGGGGAAAGGGAGGGGGGTGTTAAGGGGGAATGAAGGGCAGCACATTTATAGAAATACCAAAATAAATCCCCACCAAAATATAACACATTTTAGCACTTTAAAATTGGTAGAGCTGGGCATGTTAAGTTTGGGCAAAGATGTATTAGTCCATTGATGTATGCAATTTTAGGGACACAGACCATAGACACCTGCGAGCTGAGAGGGTGGGGCCACGTCAGAGTTCGGCCATTGAGAAATTACAGTAACAAACATTTGAAATCTATTCCCTTATTGCAATCTAATACAGATATTTTCAAGCATGTGGAAAGAGCACCTAAATTAAATAAGGGCTTGATATTTACTAAATAAACAGGTGAATTTACCCACATAACTCCACTAAGTCACAGCATTACGTGCCCCTTTGGCCTTCATTTTCCGTAGCCACTTTTGTTGCTTATCAGCCATCCAAAATGCCAAGATGTAAGCATTGTATAATGCTGAATGCATTGATGAATCTGTGATGTCAAACTTGCTTTTCCAGGAACGAGTTTCATTCCAGGATGTTGCTGCTCATTTCTCTAAAGAGGACTGGAAGCTTCTACACCAGTGGCAGACTGAACTTTATGAGACCGTGATAAAGGAAATTCACCACACGTTGATGTCTCTTGGTAAAGTTACTCTGAATGCTCTTATGATAAATGAACCCCATGATTCTGGTTCATAAGCTCAGAAAAACATATTTAATAATCAGTTTTACTTAAAAATACTGTACTTTGTAATTGAAATATTACTTATGAAGCCTGATAGAACTCAAGTCTTTCTGGACACATGCTTGATGTCAAGTGATTTACTAAATCTTCCACTGTGCATTGGAAGTTCCATTTATTTGAAATTTTGTTTGCGTTTTCAGGCATTTTACAAGCATGTTCACTATTGTGTTCAGCAAACCTATACTTTGCTAGTCACTTCAAGTTTACATTGTTACAGCTTAGAATTTTTCATGTATTATAGCCCACTGCCAAGTGCTAACGGGTTGTTAAAGGCCTTGTGGCAAGGTACATCTCCAGCTGTAGCAAGGGATTTGACCTTTAGCTACTGATATAGCTGGAGGCAGCAGAATCAGATGAGATGCATACTACTGCAACATTTCATTTATTCAGGGTACAATATTTCACACTAGTATGGAGAAACAGAAAGACAGATAATGGAATGAGCGAGCCAATGGTCTTTACCCATCAGTATTGGGCCTCTTCAGTTGAGTGTTGAGAGCAGGACAGAACAGCAGAATGCCTAATTATACCCACTCAGGGAATATTATGCGCCTAGCTGCCTCACTGCGCCAATGCAGTTGGATTTGATTTCCTTCTGTTTGAAAGGATGGTGCAGGCGCACCCCACCTATCAGGTAGGACAGATTTCTCCATGCCGTGCCGCGTGAGATGACTCCTGGTGATGTCAGTAGCCTCATTGACCTTATCTTTAGAGCAGTAATAGCTTTTAATTGCCCTCTCAACATTATGGACCATTCCTTTTGTGCCAGGCTCTTAATTACGAGTAATAATGCTTAATTAGAGAATACATTCGTTTTTAAGTGTAAAGTGCATTAACTGCAGCGATACTGAACTCTAAGCGAGCTGAGTGATTGACAGTGCAGGAAGAATGACTGAGGCCCTCACATGTGCCCTACACACCCTCACTCACGCTGCACCTGGCCAGCTGCGCTTTGTACTCCTTCAGCTCTGCTATGCCCAGTGTGTTATTCACGTACATCTCATGCACGCTAAAGGTGGTCATAGCGCCAGGTCATTATTGCTCAGAACTTGTAGTGGATCTTGTGGTCTAACTATCTGTAGCATCTCCTATGTTACTTAATGTACAATACACCACAGATGACCCTGATGAAAAATGTAGGTCACAAATTTGAGTCCATGGTCCCTACACAAGAATGCTCGCTTTTCTTTCCACCGTTGTAATTATGACTCAATTTAGGGGGTTATTACAACTTTGGAGGAGGTGTTAATCCGTCCCAAAAGTGACGGTAAAGAGACGGATATACCACCAGCCGTATTACGAGTTCCATAGGATATAATGGACTCGTAATACGGCTGGTGGCATATCCGTCACTTTACTGTCACTTTTGGGACGGATTAACACCTCCTCCAAAGTTGTAATAACCCCCTTAGACTATAAAGCTACAAAATTCAAATTTTTAAATTACACCAAAGTGTATTATGAAATGTTAACGTGAAAGCATTGTACGTAAAAATTGACACACAGAGCTTGTGATCACCTTTATTACTTTACGTAATTTTGAAGGGCAGATTGTTTCTAACTTTTATATAAAGTACCTTCTTTTGACACATAATTAATCAGAAGTGTGTTAGTTTGATCATTTCTCTCCATACAGTTTGTAGATTCTGAGACTAGCACCCCACCCCGGAGACCACTCCCTCCAGCTGCTGGGTGAAAATGCTCTCCATGCTAAACTCTGCTCAAGTGGGCCTTGGGGTTCTCCATCAGTGCGTTTTTTTAATTCCACATGTATATCCAAATTCACACTCCTGGTGTTCCATTCAGGGCCCTAGGAAATGAGCTGGGATCAACTTAAACTTTACTTTTGTGAGTAACTTTCCTTACGTATTTGTTGATTAAAGAAAGGCGTAGAGTGATTTGATGTCTCACATTTCTTTAAACCAGGCCCTCTTATTGCCGATGCTGTGTTTTCATTGAAACCAAAAGAAAGGGAGGAAGTGTTAATCCTGGACCAAGAAGATTCGAAGATGAGAGATGGGAGCCAATGTCCCTCGAGTGAGTGAGTGCAGCACCTGTTATTGTGATATATACAGGAAATGATGGGGCTTTTAGCCACTTAAGTCATCTGACGCTGACAGAAAGAGACACGGATGCAAACATCTTTAAAGTCCAACATACATGACCTGTCTCCAGGGACAGACCGCACACAGATGCTCAGCACCTGCAGCTAAAGTGCAAGAGCTCAGCTCCGCCCTAACTCCCCCCCGTGACCTGACATCTCTGAAGCCACATTGAGAGTATGGTGATTATGAGGCAGCCTCATACCCTCGAAGCAAAGGCGGTGTACAGTGCTCCTTGGCACTAGAATATTATTTGTAAGTATTTGGAGTAGAAAGCATGCAGACTTGTTGGTTTTAGTGTCTCAGTCTGTGAGGTCAGTTTTGAAGTATTGGCTCAGTAACTTCCCTGGCCTCTGTTCACCTTCCCCACAAAATGAATGAGTCAAGTAGAAAACATTGACAAACCCTTCACTCTTTTCTGCTGTCGATCATGGCCATTATTAAACAAACAAAGTGTTGGAATGGGCTTCCCAAGGCTCACGTGTCGTATGTGAATAGTGGAAGAGGATGTGCAGGGTGAGAGGCTCCGCTTCCACTGTCGCGTGTAGAAGCAGTGGAGGAGAGAGGCTGGAGCCATAAATGCATCTTGAATGTGACTGAGAAGGAGAGGTCCCTGTAGCCTCAAAGACGAAGCCTTTATCCCTGGGTTTGAGCCCCTGCTCCAGTCCGTTGCTCCGATACATGCAGACCCTGAAAGAAGGTCCGGGGACGCTTGGATGTGAGGTTATGAGGGACATCTGTGAGGCCTGTCTTGAGAGGGCCTACAGTGCATGCTTGAAACTGACCATCAACATTTCACAGTTTGTCTCAAGTACTGGAGTGGCCTCTGAGGCACAACACCGCTGGTAATCCAATTTGTATCAATTTGGAGACTAGCTCTTAAGAGTGTGAATTTCACTGAAAATATGTTTTGTCTATAAATTACGGATATTGACTGTGCTAGAGCAGAACTATTCAATGTTCTTTTCTTTCAGTCCTTATCTCTCAGGAGGTTCACATTTTCACATGCAGTGGTGAGCTGTTCCCCCATACCCCCCTCTCACAAGTCACCAGGCGCGGGCCTTCGATATTTATTTGCTCATTTAGAACGCGGGATCGCGAAGGGGCAGTAACATTTTAGAAGTTTGACTGAATGGTAGCAGAGACCAGAAGGGAGGAAGGAAATGTAACCAAATAGATGGCATTGACCCATCTATTTACAGTCTGGGGGATGACACATTTTCAAAGGCTAAGCCTACTGTGACTGCCGGAGAATCGACGATCATTGGTCAGAGTACCTCAGACATTACACCCAAGTTAGGCTGAGTGTCCCAAAGTGCCTATTTTCCTTTTTGGGACTGCCACTGAACGCCTGGAAGTCTTGAACTGGTAAGCAAAGAAGTGAACCCCTCGTGCTGGGAGAAATCTCACAGCTGCTCAGGCACATTTACTTTTTGTTTTTCAATAGAACAAAAAAAGTTGCTGAGTGACTGAAATAAACATGGCAGTCACTCAGAGAAGTTTCAGTGCGGTTAGCAGAGCAGGCTGCGACAGCAGCTCTGCTGAAGGCAGAGATCGCTGCCCGCCTTGCTAAGACTCTAGGTATGACAAGGCTGTATTCTGTCAGGTCAGCCGAGTGGATCCCTCTGCTGAGCTGGTGGAAAAGAGTATGGTCTCCCGTATGCCAAAACAGACTACGGGCCTGATTACGACCTTGGCAGAAGGGGTACTCCGTCACAAAGGTGACTGATATCCCGTTCGCTGTATTACAAGTTCCATGATATCCTATGGAACTTGTAAGACGGTGGGAGGGATATCCTATCTGCCAAGGTCGTAATCAGGCCCTATGTGTTTCGTGGAGCATTTTGGGGGGCCCATGATAGATGTACAACTGGGGGCGTTCTGGTAATACCATCTCTCTTTTGGGAGCCAGAACTATTCATCTATATGAATTCATCAGGCGGTTACACAACCAATTTCTGAGGCGATTCCCTGGCCTGTAAGAGGTTTTTGTGTTGAAGTAATTTGCGTCACAGTTTTACTCCTTCTGGGGCAAGTGTCAGAGCGATACGTTTCAAACCAGCTATGGTTACGTCAGTTTGAGATTTAGAGACCTCAGTGTGCCCAACCGCACGACAGAAGGCCACTCTAGGTTTGAACATAAGGGAGCCAATGTGTAGCCTGCCAAGCGAGGGCGTAAAGGGCTGGTGTAGGAACCAGCTGAGCGGTGCTATATGGTCCTGGCCATTCCAGCATTACACAGCTCAGTCATGCCACCCCCAACATCTGCCCCTCTGATCTTACTGACACTCCTGCATCTTAAAGAAGGTGAAATGTGCTACCTGAAATGGACCACACACAGCTCACATGTATCCAGGAGCACAGGCTGGTCCCACACACCACAGGAAACCGAGTCCTGACAGGAAGGAGGGCCATTGCCTAATGGTGATATCAGCTTGTAATTCCCATCTGCTAGACCTGTGAAATTCCATATCTTGAATGATGTGCTTAATACTTTTTCAGTGGTCCGGTGGTAAGCGACTAACATGTTTTTTTTAACAGGTGATATGATTACCAGTTCTGATGTGTCATTCAGGAGCCAGCAATCGACAAAGCTCGAAATAAAGGGCACGGAGGACCCGAACCAGTGGGGAAATCAATATCACCCCAGTGCAGGTCAGAAGCGCTTGGAATGTTTCTCATTCGGAATAAAATTCTGGCTGATATTCAAAGAGTAATTTGTCGCTGGGTGACGCTTCATTCAAGTAGCTTATCCTAATTATTAATCTCTCACTTTTATACATCTAATTATAAGGTATGATATGTAACTGGTAACATTAATTGGTTTTCAACAGAATTTCCATTCCCAAATTCTGACACTGCTTTGAGGGAGGAAAATGCGTTTGAGTCCAGTTCGAAGGACCATCGTGCTACAGACCTAAGAGAGCGCAGCATTGGCTCAAGTGCAGGTAAAATGTGTCCCGAAGTGTATAGATGACTGGTGTCTCAGAGAAAGTGATCCATCCTTGTTTCACTAAGGCTCAAAATCAATAAAATGTTCCAACACTCTGCCATCACTTGCCCATCTCACACAGTCATCTAGAACAGCCCCTTACTAGCTCATTCTAGTGTTTCTCACCCACTCGTGGTCCGCGTTCTCAAGTTCTGTATGCTGTGTTCAAATGAGAGGCATATTTTCTGCTATATTATATTACCAGGTGTTACTATTACCCAGTTTTCGTTACTCAGTTTACCAAACTCAAAGGCTCAAAGTGTGGTCTTCCTTGCCAGGCTTCAAATCTAAACACTCCAGCACCCTGCGTTTGTTTTCAGCGAGTGTTCAGCTCCTAAAGGGCTGTTGTGCTATATTATCTAATTGTTCCTGTCTAGCTGGTGGCTTCTTGATGTTGTGAGAAATGAATCCCTTCAAGGATGGACGAGGGTCTTAGGGTCTGATTTTGAGTTTGCAGAGGAGGTTACTCCATAACAAACACGACGGATATCCCCTCCGCTGTATTATGATTCCATTGTTGTGTAGCCATTTTAGTTATAGTTCCATGCACGTTATTTTAGCATACTAGGCCTGCTGCTGTGCACTTGAACCTAGATATATTTTATTCAGCCTCATTTTATTATTGCTACAATAGCCAATTTTGCAGTTTTGTTTTATTTCTCTCTATCTGTTTTTGCCTAGGCCAGCACTACGTTCTCAAACAAGACATTCTTGCACACTCTGTGCTTCTTTCAAAGCTGCAGTAAGATAGGTTGCCAGTGAACGTGGTACAAGTTTTGTCTCGGACATTCATCCTTACGTAGGGACATTTTCTCAGAACATCAGCTGTTTTATTATAAAAACTTTTCCCTGTCCCTTACACGTTAGAGGGAGATTCCAGCCAGAGAACCACAGCTGTATGCTGATTGCTGAACGCTTCTCTACAGCTGCTTATGCAGACTTCAGGCCTTTGCTCAGGTATTGGATCATAGAAATTGTAATACGGCAGGCTGGATATCCAGAGTAACCCCTCCGTTAAACTCTAAATTAGGCTCATAGTCTATTGGAAACTAAAATGTTTGTCGATGTCTCTCTACTGCTCATTTCTCCCAGCAGCTAATTCCATATTTGAGCTACCATTTAGGAGAAAGTTTGGTTTCCCAGTCAAAATTGGCAGGTTCTGAGTACTCCAAATAGGACGATTGCCGGTGCACACCTGACCTAAAAAAACGGAAGAGATTGATGAGAATGGAGACACACAGAGCCTGAAACTAAATCCCGCTCTCAACAGGGAGGCATTCTACCTTCAAAAGATTGAATGAAATGTGGTGTCTGGCCAGAAGTGCATAATTCTTTCCACTAAGAGAACCTGTCATGAAAAACTGATGTTGGTTTCAATCCAGTGTTTACCAAGTCTGGTAGTGATTAAGGAAATATAATTGTCTCTAAAGACACACCACAGACCTGTGATACTGCAATAGACGTGGGTGGTGTGCATTCCTCGCAGGAGTCTTTCCCTCTGCCCTCTCTGATATGGGTGTGAACAGCCTTCGCAGACTGGCATGACAGCTTTTGCGGCAGGATGGAAACCCCCAGTTGCACATATTTCTCCCACACATGTGTAGCTACATTAAATATAAACACAAATAAGAACAACGCAGTCAAGTAGTCTTGCTGTTTCCCATACTCATCCAGCTCCTTCGTGCACTCCCCCCCAAATGGTTTCCCGCTTTACAGTTGCTTCTGCAGTTTTGTTTCTCCATTTTCTGACACAACCCGTGGCAAATCCTACTATTCCCCCCTTGAAAGTCAAATATTTTAATTGACAAAGATGCAAAGTCGCATAACAATATAAAGAAATAGATGCTTGCTTCTTCATCAATCAGACCCGCAGCTCTGCCTAGACACTTTCACTGTTTTACATAATATGAGCCTGCCTCCCGCAAGCATCGTCTTCACTGAAGATCCAGGCGTTAGCCATTCTCATTACCGGCGTCGCTTTTCAAACCATAAGGTCTGGTTCCCTTTCTTCTTCTGGCTCCCTCTCTGAACAAATATACCACCTGGAACTGGCCAGACTGGGCAGAATAGTGCAAATGTGGCCGGCTGAAGAACAAAATATGTTAGAGAGCAAACTTTCAGGAGCATTAAACTGAAGCGCCCAGGGACCCTGGGAACGGGAATTATAGAAAGACTCCAGTCAAAAGTACTCCACCGAGAACAAAACACTGCTAAGGAGGCCGCTGTACAGTTTATACCACAACAACACAAGGCGCTGTTCTTGTACAAAGACTTTAAGCGTTTAATTGAAGAGACAGTAATTCAACTCACCCAGTTCTTGTTGGTCATCTCTTGCTTATTGTGCCCAAAGTACACCTACCTGCAGGAAATATAATGAATATGAGACCAGAGATAGCACAACAGTATTACAATCTATTCATGCAAATCTGTATAGAATTAGCTAACAACCTGTCTCATCAGACCTGATATCTAAGTTCACCACATTCAGTTTATCACAGTTTGCGTCAACTCTAAAACTTGCCAAAAGAACTTGGGGGGTCATTATGACCCAGGGGGTTGGAGATAATGTGGCGGTAGTACCGCCAACAGGCTGGCGGTACTTACCACCACATTATGACATTGGCCAATGTACCACTCCGACCGCCATGGCGGTAGCAGCCTTCGGGCTGAAGATAAGACTCTCCAGCCCAGCAGCCGCTATTGTTCCACCGGCGGTATCATGACCCTGCCTACTGCCATGGTTTTCATGGCGTTTGTAATGCCACAAAAACCATGGCTGTAGGCCCTGTCAGTGACAGGGAATTCCTTCCCTATCACTAACAGGAGGCTCCCTCCTACATCCACGCTCCCCCTCCCTTCCTACCTCCCCCCATTCACACACACATACACGCACACATCCATACCCACATTCACACTGACACGCAGACACGCATTCACATGTCCATGCATACACGTATTCGCACACATGCATACACCCCCGCAAACAACACTACACACACATACATGCACACACACCCACACAACACCCCCACCCACCTCCCCTGTCAGAAACCCAACATACCTGGATCCAGGGGGTCTTCCGGCAGGGCACGGGACGAGGCTCTGCTACCGCCAGGAGCGCCTCCCAGCAGAACACCGCCAGAACATGCGGCTGGCAGCAGTCTACTGGCGTGGCGCTGCTGGTGGTAGCAGCACCACCTCACCACTGTCTGCCAGTTTGGCCACAGCCGGATTTCTGCACTTCTTGTGGCGGAAATCCGGCTGGGGTCATATTATGGAGGACGGGTGGTAGCTGTGGCGACGGTCTTTTGGCGGCTGTTGCTGCGGCGGTAGGCGGTTTTTACATAATGAGGGCCTTAATCTCTTGGGCACTGCCATCAGCTTTAGGATCCGAAAAATTAAAATATCCATATTCTGGAAACCCCTTTACTGCCTTTCCTGTCTATGGCACAAAAACATGCCTGGTGCTTTATTAAGACCACTGCAGGTGCTTGCTTTTGTGATCACTACAAAAGATCCAATAATATGCCAGACTGCAAAATGTGGCCTAAAATGACGTTAATGGAAGGAGAGAGGAAATGCCTATATGACAAAGTGTTATTTTGCCTTGGACTCCGAAATTTCTTCTTCAGGAGCGTATGTAGATAGATATGTTCTCCTGCAGCAGAGAGGGACTATGGGGCATATTTACAAGACCCTTGCGCCGACCTAGCATCATATTTTTATGCTAACGTGGAGTTAAGGAGGCCTTTCTCCTGCAGCGTATTTACTAAGTGCCACAATACTTGTATTGCACCACTCTGTAACCCCTTGCGCCACATTATGCCTGCACCTGCAACAGGAATAATGTTTGCAAGGCAGGCGTTTCGATGCAGGAAGGCCTGAAAAAATGGCGCAGTGAAATTTACATTTCAGTGCGCCATTTTTTCCTACAATATTACTACTAACTGACCAATCTGGTGAGAAGAGAAGAGACCAAGTGTAGTCACCACTAAAACACCGGTCCTGACTGTCACACCAACCTGTACCACCCACCTGAAGCAAATGACCATCAGCAGCGGACTCGCACATCACACAAACAAACATTGGAAATGATTCTTGCTACATTAGATGGCGGGACGCCCAGGTTCCCATCACAGGTGCCAGAATCAACAGAGCACAATCAAACTAGGTTCTCAAATTTCACTGTTCATTCAAAGGCACATTCATATCTTATTTAATACTATGCACACAAAGCCTGATGCATATGTTCTGTGTTGGTAAAACCGACTGGACAATTAGATGTCAAGACATTCAATGGAGACCAATGTGTGCAGCACAAGAGAGGGGAAAAAAACACATCAGTTGGTGGATATTATTTACAAAGCTTATAAATGCAACAGTTCGAACTTCGAACAACAGAGGAACAAAAGGTTTGTAAATTCAAAATAATGCAAATATTTGGTGCACCTGATGGGGTTTAGAAAGAAAAATAGGTGTGTCCACGCGTTACCGAGCCAGGGCCCCTTTCTGTTTCATCTGCTTAACCTTGGGACAACTGCAGAAATCCTGGGACACCCATAAAGCACCGTCCTCTGCCCGCCCGTAGATGCCGACCTGTGGCGTCACCCCCACTTCCTTCCTGAGCGGAGGTCTCCAATCTTCATGTGTGTGAGTCTCGCCGGACGGTAAGCTGCAACTCAGCCTTACTTAAAGGCAACATCTCTGAACGGCAGCTTCAGCAGCGCTTGGAAATGAAGCGCTTTCTTCATTTCTGTTTCTAGCCAAGGTGAGCTTCCTTTGCAGGAGATGGTTCTGCCGTGCTGTGGAAATGTCTGTTCTCATTGCAGAGCGTGGAAAAACCCTCTGTGTGCTTGACGCAAACCACCCAGTTATACGCATTGGCGTAATATTCTTCTGCACTTGCTTGGTGGGGTCTCTTGTCAGGTCACAGGATTTAATGCTCTCGGCAGTTCCTTGTGAGGTCACGGAATGTGATGTTCTCTGGGGTCCCCCGTTAAGTTATGTCATGTGATGTTCTCTGAGGTCCCCCATGACGTCACGTAATTTGATGTTCTCTGGAGTCCTCTGTCAGGGCATGGAATGTGGCCCTCTTTGGGTTCTGTGTGAGGCCATGGGGTGTGATGTTTTGGGGGTTCCGTGTGAGGTAGCTGAACGTGACCCTCTGGGGGTTCCATGTGACATCATGGACTGTGATGGTCTGCGGCGAGGGTCCTTGTGAGGTTATGGATTCTGAGGTCCTTCTTAAGTCATGAAATGCAAGACTTTCTGGCTGCCCCTGTGAAATCGCAGCATGTGGTGGTCCTGAGTTCCCTGTGAGGTCCTAGAATTAGATGCACTCTGTGGTTCTCATGGTGACGGTTGGGGTATGAGGACCTGGGCTTAGCATTTCCAACGTCTTGCTCCTGGGGTCCATTTGTCTGTGATGTACTACTTTTTGTACATACCTAGTAAACCAACGAAAACTCTACATGGTGCCTGTGTACTCACATACTGGGGACCCTTTGGTTCAATGACACCTTTTGAAATGATTGTGCAGAACATGCCCTATTATGCATTTTAACAAATGGTCCTGTTTGACTGAAAACATCTCCCTCCTCAACACAGGAGACATTCAAGTCATCATAAAAGAGGAAGAGACAAACTCCAGAGACCTGCGGGAATCTGAGCAGAGAGAAGACATCTATATGAACACAGGTGAGTGAACGGCGGCTATGAGACGTGAGACGATCACTCCCAGAAGCCTGCGCCGCCGTCAACCTACTTCTATTCTACCATAAGCTGCCAGAGCCTGAACTTCACCGACTCCTCCAGGTGCGGGCTCCAGCTCTGGCTCTGGTGTTCTGCTTTCCTCTTACGCTTCCAATTCTGGAAATGAGGGCTTTACGAATGTGGGCGTTCTGCTCTGTCTGGATGAGATTTTGGAAATTATGTACTGTTGTTGATAAGCATATAATGTTCAGCTGACAAAAGATCCTAAAAATATTGTATCTGCTCCTATACTCAGCAAATTGGTAATTGTGTACAAAAACTAAATTCTATAGAAAGACATGGAAAAAGTTACATTTCGCACCCTTGTGAGCCTTTTGTCCAGAGTATTTCTGGGGGTCCCCATCAGTCACTACTACTGCTGAGGGCTTGAAGCGCCCTTGAGATCTGGTTGGAAGGCCCTCAAAAAAGGGCTAAATAGCAAATGTGGATGAACTGCAATTTCCATGGGCACAGCAGCAATCTGCTTTTGACCCCTTCCTAACAATCACTTCCAGACCAGTAGAAATGTATTTGTAACAATAATAAGTTCAGGGAGGTCAAAATAAGACAAAGTCTTCTGGTCTGCAACTTTAATATGGGAAACTGTTTGTTCTTGCAACATATTTCGCAGCAGCCTGAGCTTCCGCGCCTCATGTTACCGGGTAATTCACAGTCAGTCGCTTTCTGTTTCGGTCATTATTAGTAAAGCTGAACCAAGAGCAGTCACAGGGCCCGTCTGAATCAGCGGTGTCTAGGATTGCTCGATCCATGCCACATTTTCAGAACAGCCACCTGCGTTGTAAACGAGCTCCACTTATATTCATTTAATGCACGTTTACCTCTTTTGTGTAGTCGGAAAGTGTGCCATCTTTTCAGACCTCTAAGACCTCAATCAGCCTTCTTGGTCCAGGCCCTTCAGATTCATTGATCTCTACAGACTCCAACTACACGGACCCCGACGGCCTTGTGTGTATATCTGGTGACTTATGTCTGAGAACTTCCCTCCTCCTGGCTGTGAGGCGGACCCTAATCTGCCTCCTCCCGCCTTGACTTTCAGATAAAGACCATAACCTGTTCTAGGCAGTGACCATATCCTAGAGACGTTTATGTGTAAACATTAGAGCCGCCTCTCTGGGTTGCATTCAGGTTTCATGATCGGCTTGCCTGACAGCAGCAGATACTCTAAACTGGCCTTTTGTTTGCGAGAGACCACCCGGGAAAGGCACCTGTGACTCATTCCTATTTGGAGGATTTCCTCAAAGTGGTTCTCAGTTCTTTATCTTGGATCTGGCTCTCAGGCATTTGAGCTTTCTAGCATCTCATTTGCTAAATGAAGGCTGAATGTCTTCATAGACACCGCCTTAATTGGTCCCTCATTACCCGTCTATGTGGAACTATTACATAGCTAGTTTGGCACCTTGACTGCTATTGTATGTAGTGCTTTGTGCACCTATCTCACTGCCATGTCTAAAGCTTGTGTGATGTACAATTTTGCAAAAGCTTTGAACTGTAAATATATTCAAGTTTAACTAGGATAACAGATCCTTGGCGATGGCTAACTACATGGGTTAAAGTATTGTATTCCATGAAAAAGAAAAATGTGTCTGCTGGAGGGCCTAACTGAGAAGAATAGAGCCAGTAATTGTGCAGGTGCATTCGGTGGTGGTTGTGGTGATTGAGATGGAGCTTATGGAGGTGGAGGTTATGGTGACTGAGGTAATGCTTATGCCGGTGGTGGTTGTGTGATTTCAGGCAGTGCTGTTGGAGGTGGAGGTTATGATGATTCAGATAGTACTTGTGCCGGTGGTGGTTGTATGATTACAGGTAGTGCTTATGCCGGTGGTGGTTGTGATGAGTGAGATGGAGCTTGTGGAGGTTATGGTGACTGAGGTAATGCTTGTGCTGGTTGTGTGATTTCAGGTAGTGCTGTTGGCGTTGGAGGTTATGATGTTGAGCTAGTGCTTGTTGCAGTTGAGGTTATGGTGTGTGAGGTAGTGGTTAATGTGTTGGTGGTGGTAGTGTGTATTCAGGTAGTGCTGTTGGCAGTGGAGGTTATGGTGATTGAGCTAGTGCTTGTTGCAATTGAGCTTATTGTGTTTGAGGTAGCGCTTATGGTGCCGGTGGTGGTTGTGTGATTTCAGGTAGTGCTTATGCCGGTGGTGGTTGTGTGATTTCAGGTAGTACTTATGCCGGTGGTGGTTGTGTGATTTCAGGTAGTACTTATGCCGGTGGTGGTTGTGTGATTTCAGGTAGTGCTTATGCTGGTTGTGGTTGTGTGATTTCAG
The DNA here is from genome assembly GCF_031143425.1 of Pleurodeles waltl. NCBI lineage: Eukaryota > Metazoa > Chordata > Amphibia > Caudata > Salamandridae > Pleurodeles > Pleurodeles waltl. Next base: position 7,494,072 of record NC_090446.1, read on the forward strand.
GTAGTGCTTATGTCAGTGGTGGTTGTGTGATTTCAGGTGGTACTTATGCCGGTGGTGGTTGTGTCATTTCAGGTAGTGCTGCTGGTGGTGAAGTTTATGGTGATTGAGGTAGTGCTTATGGTGCCAGTGGTGGTTGGTGTGATTGTACTGCTTGTGCCACTAGTGGTTGAGGTAGGGCTCGGACTTAAGATCTTCAAGATCTCGTAACAGTAGTATTTGTTACCACAAATCTGGTGGTGTGCCACAGGAAAGCAAATCTTTCAAGACATATGTAGAAGTAAAGTTTTGTTTTCCATATAGAGCATGAAGCAATCACACAACTTGTACCTTGTATCATAAAAGAAGATGGAACGGCTCATTCAATGGAACACGAGGACTCCAGCACAAGAGGCAGCAGTTATGTACCAACAGGTAAGTTGAGGGAGCTTGCCTTGTTACAAGTTCAGAAGATTGAAGTCTTTCTGTGTTTGACTGCTGTACTAAGGAATGTGCTTCTGAAAAAGCAATATTTTAGGTGAATGGCCTGAGGGTTCACATGATTATCAGAACATAATAAGAAGTCACTGAGCCCATTATTTTTCTCAGTGTAGGTGTGTTACCATTTGTCAACTAATCTGTCTACTAACCTTTTGTTGCCAATGTGTTTGTTCACTCAGAGGTGAGGTATATTTTCAGAATGTCACCTGATGTTTACTTTATATACATAGAAGTGCACAGAAACAACACTGTTTTTTCAAAGGTACTTCTATTAGATGTTATACAGTTGCTATACAGAATTAGCTAGGTGTGATCTTTTTGAATTTCATTTTTTAATACCAACTCATATTAAGCCTGTTTACATATTTCTTTAATCTGCTAACTTCCATACTGGTGCTCAAGGTAGTAGAACATACATTGTACACGTTAAAACCTCTCTAAAGATAATTAAAAAAGAAAACTTTCAAGAATGTTTCCAGATCTCTTCAAAGGCTTCTTTTCTTTCTTTTACCACAGAGTTTACCACTTCTAGAACAGCTGTTTGACATTTCCATGACCTGCTGTTTCACATCTCAAGACATCACACTTTCCAATTGTAGGAAGCTGGTCTGGTGTGTGGGGAGCACCTATGGTGTTATCACCTTATACCAGGTCCAGGTATCCCGTATCAATGAAGTGTAGTCAGTGTCTAGAAGCCAGGCTGTCTAGAGGTAGCTGTGGATGAGCAGCCAAAGCTTATCTAGGAGACATGCAAAGCTTAGGCAATACCACTGTAGTCACACAGCACTTACACACATGAAAGAACCACACAATGTTACAAAAATAAAGGTACTTTATTATAGTAACACAGATACTAAAACAAATGTATAAGCAATACCCCAACTGCAGGTAAGTAAACACACTATTATGTACACATTAGAAATCAGTAATAGCATAGAAAGGAATAGGCATTGCTAAAAGCAAAGGCAAATATTGAGGACCCTAGGGGAGGGCCAAACCATATACTAAAAAAGTGGAATGTGAAAGGCAGTCCCCCCACCCAAGGAAGTGGAATCAATAGAGGGGAGTTGGAGGAACTAGGAACCCCAAAAGTTAAGTACCAGAGTGCCCCCAGTGACCAGGAGAGAAGAGGTAAGTACCTGGTTTTCCCCAAACCCAACAGGAGGACTTTGGAAAAGGATTATGCAAGACCCAATCAAGACTGGAAGAACCCAAAGATGGATCCTGACAGAAGAGGACCTTAAAAGGAAGGGGACCAAGACCAGTTCAAGTTGGAGTGTTCGGTTGTGGCAGGAGCCACTACCCACCCTTCTGTCGATGCAGGAGCAGGTCGACGGTGGACGAAGAAGGTCAGCAGTGCAGCACAGGAGCGGAAGAGGAGTTCCAGAAGTGATGCAAGTGATGTCCCACATCGGCAGTCGTGATGCAGTCAGTTAGTGGTGCTGGAAAACCACCAACAAGCTTTGGAAAATGCAAGAGATGGCGAATAAGGGTTGCAGGGCTGAAGAGGACCAGTAAGGTCCAGGGGACTCAACCCACAGAGGGAAGTCCGGGGTGACCCTCAGCAGCTGGAAGAGTCTCAAGAGAAGGCAGCCACCACAGGAGACCCACAGGCATCTGGCACAGGAGTCGCAGTTAGGCCCACTCAGCACACCTGAAGAAGTGTCCCACATCACTAGAGCAGCAGACAGGACACTGTGCGTTGCAGGAAGAAGTGCTGGAGGCTGGGGCTACCTGGAGCCTGAAGATCTCTTGGAGGAGGAACAAACAAGCCGTGGTAGCTGCAAGAGTCGCTGTGCACAGGGGTAACGTCCTGCAAGGAGAGGCAAGGGCTTACTGTCTCCCAAGTTGGACAGCTGCAAGAGAGGACTAAGGGGACCACTCCAGACTCCTATGATGCAGGTTCCCTGTAGTTCCGGAGGAGAGAAGATCCACACACCTGTTTGTCGTTGCAGTTGGTGCCTGCGGATGTAGGGGAGTGACTCCTTCACTCCAAGGGAGATTCCTTCTTACTTCTTGTGCAGACTGAAGACTCGCCACCCTCAGAGGATGCACAGCCAGGGAAATGTTGCAGTTGCTGGAAGGAGGCGGAGAAACAATGTTGCAGAGTGGAGTTGTCACTGAAGTTGCAGATTGTCGATTCCTGGAGGGTCAAGTTGCAGCCCTGGTGGCCAGAAGATGAAGTAAACGATGCAGAGGAGTCCTTCGGGAATTTTGCAAGTCAAATATAAGACCTCACTCAAGAGGGAGACTCTAGATAGCCCAGGAAGTGGGTTTGGTCACCTAGCAGGGCGACCACCTATCAGGATCTTGGATTCAAGATGGCAGAATCAAGTGGCCACCAGCAGGAGCTCTGGGCACCACTGCTAGGGTGGTGATGGACAGGGAGTGGTCAGTCCCCATTCCTTTGTCCAGTTTTGCACCAGAGCAGGAACCAGGAGTTGCTGGACTGGTGAAAAAAGGTTTATGTAAGGCAGTACCCTCCCAAGCCATGTAACACCTATTTCCAAGGGATAGGTTGTTGCCTCCCTCTCTCAAATGAAATCCTTTGTTCTGCCTTCCTCTGCCTGAGCTGGTCAAGCAGCAGGAGAGCAGAAACCTGTCTGAGGTGTGGCAGCAGCATGGGCTGCCCGGAAAACCCCAGAAGACTAGTCAGAGTAATGCTTGGGGTCCTCTAAGGAGCCCCCAGGGTGCATAGAAACATACAACCAATACTGGCAACAGTATTGGGGTATTATTCAGACATGTTTGATACCAAACATGCCCAGGTTCAGAGTTACCATTATGTAGCTGGACACAGGTCCAGTAAACAGGTAAAATGGCTTCCCAGCACTTACGAGGTCCAGTGTAATGGAGCTGGGTACCTCTGCTCAAGCAGGGGTGCCTTCACACACAGGTACCTGCACCCTACCCCCTGGGCTAGGACGGCCTGCCATAGGGGTGACTTACAGTGCTCTGGTGCAGTGACCTGTAGTGAAAGGGTGCATGCACCTTTTCACGCAAGCTACAATGGCAGGCCTGCACACACATTTTGCATGGGTTCCCATGGGTGGCACAATATATGCTGCAGCCCATGGGGAACTCCTGGTGCCCCAAAGCCCTGGTTACCTAAGTACCCTATACTAGGGACTTATACGGGGGCACCAGTATTCCAATTGGGGTGTGCAATGTTCTAAACAACCATATTTAGAGGGAGAGAGCACAGCCACTGGGGTCCTGGTTAGCAGGATCCCACTGAAAAACAGTCAAAACACACTGACAGCAGGCAAAAAGTGGGGGTAACCGTGCCAAAAAGAGGGTACTTTCCTACATCAATTTCACCAGTACTTCCCTTTCCATTACAGCTTCTTGAATCCACATCTTCTCAGTTGTATTTTGATTTTTAATCTCTGAGTCATCATTGAAAATGATTGTTTTATTGATCATCTGTTTTTCTTGCCCCGCTATTAAACAGATCCTTTTCTGCATTTGGCAAATCAGCAATCTGCAACTTTCGAACACCTCAGTAACATATGTATATTGCTACCCTACTTAGGTGCCTAGGCTAGTCACAGGTATAATTACACAAACATCTTATTCATAATCTTCCAGAGGATGCTGCTTACTTACCCCAGGGGGATTCAAAGTACAGCCGGGTCGCTTAATTGCTGGCCTTCAAAAAAGGGATTCCATGCTCCACTTTCTATGATTTATTTTGATTTTTACTAGACAGTCAGAACCAAGTTTCAGATATCTTGGTTTACTTGCAGGATTTTTTCAGCCTTGTACCTTGGTTTCCTTGTTCCTCTATGGGCCTCTCCCAAGACTGAGCACTGTCTCCTCCCCTATCTATGTGCATTTGTAATGGAAGCCGATAACATATCAGCAGTGGCTTGTTATGTTACTCAAAGCTTTCATAGTGCACTCATAATCCCTGGATGGTTTCCTGCACTCACCACCAACCTGCCCTACGCCCACCATTTAAAGCAACCTTGAAAAGCACTTGGAAAGCATCAAGGTTTTTTGATGCCTCTTGAAATTGAGATGTTCAGATGTCAAACAAAGTCGAATTGGCACCTGTTTCACAAAGAAGACACCAATACCAAGAAAGCTCAGCCTCATTTCCACTGTCTCATGTCCAAAGGAATGTTAAAAAGTATTCACAAGAACTGTTCTGACGAATGAAGGGGTTGTGTGGGAGAGGGCGGGGTAGGTGGTCTATAAGAAAGGTACGGAATTTGCTCGTACTATTCATGCACCAGACGCACTGTCATGAGCTTAATCTGTACTGATATACAGAACCAGTGAAGGCAGTGAATAAGGGTGTGGGTAAGGGGTGCAGACAGTGAATAGGAGGATGCAGTCCTTTGGGGTAGGGGATCGTAACAGAACTAGGACTCTGCGGGGTTCCGAATGGTTGAACGAACAAAGCCAACCCCAGGAGTGTTGTAAGAGTTGAGAGTGTTCATTAAGTAAAAGTGGGCAGACGTAAGAGACAATATCTGAGGAAAAGCTCACAAAGGTGTCCTGCATCTCAAATGTCACTTTCATGCCCACCTGACTTTATGTCATCAGCCCTGAAGTTAGAGATTTGTTTCAGCATCCTTTCGCAACCGCTCCATGTGCCTTGGCGCTAATACAGGGGCCTTTCATACCTTTTTCATTCATAACAGCCTTAAGAGGTGAGCAGGGGGTTGGCTATCCTCGGCTCCTGTATTTTTTTATACTGACGGGCAAACAATGCTTTTGCTCGGATTTCAGGAATCTAGGAAACTACTGAAACTTGTAGGTCCTCTGATACAGAAGCAGACGAGGGTGTTTATACTTCCACAGCAGATCCACAGTGAAAGGAAACTACTCCAGGGAATGGAAAGTCCGTTCTCTTGCGTGTTAACACGAGCAGTGCACAACACATGACAACAGCACACACTCACGTTTTGCCCAAAGCTGAAGGGCCCACACTAGAATTAAACAGACTTGAATTCTAACCCTTAGACTCTGCTTTACTACCGTCTAAGCATAAACTACACATAGCCTTGCTGACATGTGCGAAAGCCTGCACCTTATGGTGTATCAAACAACGCCTTATTAAACCATACCACACACGTCACGGGGTTTGCTACAGGACCCAGAGGGCTGCGTTTTGAGACTTCGGTTTATGTTGCAGATTATTAGCATAAGCATAATATTTTTTGTGTCAGCAGTTTTCTTACACGAGGAAAGCTAATTTTTTTGTCTCTCATTACTCCCGCAGATGATCGGGTTTTTAAAAGGAAAATGAGCTATAAGGAGTCCGACAGATGTACAAAAAAAGCATTGTTAATGGGAAAAGTAAAAACAAAGGGATTCCTTCAGAAAGAAACAGGCATGTTAGCGAAGATGTTTCCTGGAAGTAATCAGGAGCTGGCGGATGAGAGAAGCGCTCCCTGCGGCGGTGCATATATGAAGGACACTTATACTCATTTATATCCAGGTTTGGGCACAGGGGTGGCACTGGAAAGACACAATGAGTGTGAGAGTGAAGCACAAAGCACAGCACTTGCCGTGTACCCACAAGATGGACGGAAAATCCCAAGTTCAAACTGTGTGCAAACCCGCAGCCCCCTGGAAGATCTTGGCAAGGTGAGCTTGGGGTCGGGACTCGGAGATGTGAGTTCGTTGTCTGATCAGTGCGCGGCCTACAGCAAGACCTTCCATCGGCTGGGGAGTGAGATCGCCTTGGAGAGGACGCTCAGTGCGGACAGACCCTATGTGTGTGTCAAATGTTATAAGCGCTTCCGCAATATGTGGAAACTGACTCGTCACCAGGCCACACACAGCAAAGAAAGGCCGTACATCTGTGCCGAATGTGGGAAAAACTACAACCGAAGTGACAGTCTCTTAAGGCACCAGAAATCACACACAGAGCGACTTGTACGACCCTGTGCGGTGTGGACGACCCCTGTGTATGAGCACCAGAAGGGGGCCGCCCTTGGCCATTCACCCAAAGCCAGTGTGCAGTCGAGTTTGTGAAACTCTTCACAGGTCTGATGACCCACGCACAAGTAACCACAGGTTTCACGGTGGAGGGATGTTGTGTCACCAGAAGTGAGTCTCCTGCTTTAATGACCACAAGGTGCTGTTGAAAATACACACTGGAGCAGTTTTTAGCCACTGTGGGCAAATGTACAGCGAGATCTGAAAAGACACGAACAGCAAGCAGGAGGCCCTGGATATTTACCCCCCCCCCACCAGCGCCTTGAAACCCTAACGGGCACATAGCGCGCTTTATAAATGTAATGATTGATTGATTGATTCCATGAATAATGCCCTGTCTAAGGGACCAGCGCACACCGCTCCTACATGGTATTAATATGAAACAAGACCGCTTGTGCAATAAACTTCACTTTACACTAACACCACACGTGCTGCAGGCAAGGAGATCATAATATCATTACCTTGTTATTAACACTTGCACAATCTGTGGTTTGTGCAGAAAATAAGACCAACCTCTCAGTCCTGGATGTATTGATAAGTACTAGGGCTCACGTAGACAGTAGTGACACTGTGAGACTGGTAAGCACAAACCAATAGCAAACGTGAGTGCAGTAAGGCACAGGTTACAAGTATGGGAACATAACAATAAAAACAGTACCTTACTCTTTTATATAGTACCGCATATTGCACCTTTGCCAGTTGTACGTACTGTAAATACCGCATGGGGAGTACCCGCTTTTACCTTACTGAATCTGGCACCCTCGAAAGGATGGAAGGTTAGTTGGAGTAACCCATGACCTACAGATCCTGGCAGAAGTCAGCAGCAAGTGTTTTACTCATTGCTCCATCTTAGCACTGTTTCAAACATGATTTCCAGGGCACAGTGCCACATCTTATACTAGTGAATATAAGTGGCTGGCATCAATTCAAGCGATTCGCCCATCACTTTTTTTTCTTCTGTGGTGCAATGCCCTAAGTTCGACGGGTGTACCCAGGCGTGATGGATCTTGTGCTCCCGGTGCCACAGGACTCAGGCTCTACCTCACTGAGAAGATCTAGTTAGACCAAAAGCAATGTGGGGGTTTTTGTGTTCCGGTCTGGAAGGGTCCTGGCCTGGAAGTTTGGGCTGGACATTCCCTATTGAAGCAGGACCAAGACGTATTTGCATAGTGCGAGTTTCCGTCTAGAGTGGGACTTTGGGTGAAAAATGGGACACATGTCTAGCCAGCATGAGTGCCTGTGTGGTTGTTAGATATCATCACATGATTAGCAGGCAGAAGTAGGTCTTTCCTCATCCCTCAGCCACATGTTCCTGGCACGGAAGAGGAGCTAGAAGCAAGTTCTACCCTGTTCAAGAGAAAGACCTTCAGCTCCAGGAGCATTACCCTGGCCTTTAGAATGTTGCTGCCCTTTAACTTTCAAGGATGACAGTTGCTACTATTGGTGTTTTTTTGTTGTGACCTCCACTTTTATTCAATTTTATGTCTTTTTCCGAACCTCCACTGGAGATGGAGATCACTGTACACTAGAAGTGAAAGGGAAACATAGAAGGAAAGTAAGTGAAAGTGAAACCTAGAAAGAAAGTGTTTATAACCCTTAGCTCTCTGTGCTGAACCAGAGCAGTTGGACTATCCTCCAGTCTGGCCAGCGTTTATGCCTCCCGCCGTAAATAATGGTACACTTCGCAAGCATTGGCATCTCCACTGTGCGGGCAGTTTTTGTCTTGCGTTACCATGATTCTGTTCTGATAATAAAATGCTTCACATACCAGAGTGTTTTACTCTCTCCTGCTATATGAGATGGAGTCAGAGACCCTTTCACTCACTTGGCAAGCAGTATCCAGAGTGCTGAGTAAAGATAATTGAAACTCGTCATGGCTTGTGCCCTCAGCCTCCCTCCATGGCACCTGATTAGGGATAAACATGGATTCCCCCTCTGTCACAGCTGGGCAGCTACTTCTGGCATCAATTTAGTAAACATCTGGGTTGCTGAGTTTATGGCAAAGGACAATGCCCTGTGGTGTTAATGTAATCCATCCTTCCCACTGCCTGCTATGAACCTAAAGTACTTCCAGGCAGAAAGTGGAAGCATGCTTTCTGTAAAGCTGTCAAGACATTGACTAATCAGTCAGGAACACCGCGTTTGTGATCGAGTCTCCATTTTCCATTTTGTACAAGGAAATAGGACATTTGGAAAAAATTCAATCTAGGGAATTAATTATTGTATGTGTTTGATTTAGCACAAACTGAGCTCCAAGGAACAACTGAGCACTCTGGAAACAGAGAATATTGTATTGAAGCAGCTAAAACACTGCTCAGGCATGCAATGCATTGCGTAAGTGCGAATCAGATATTATTTTTCTGATACCCATAAGGATTTTACGGCAGTAACGTTGTTTGTAAGTGTCATTTATTGTTCAAACTGCCAGATTGAAACCTACAATAAAATTCCAACAAGATCTCACAAACTGGGAAGATATGGGGATGGGGTGGATCATATAATTGGGCTGAAATTAACAGCATAATGTACAGCTTTTTCCTCATACCAAAAGAAGTGCTACTACATTTATGAGGTGGTGGGTGGGGGGGGAATAAAATGATCTGGCAAACATCAAGTCATTTTTGGTAAGTTTTGAAAGTAAGGCCTCAACGAACCTAGAGGTAAATCTAATTTAAGCCCTGATCAAAAACCAGTTTCATTGCACCTAGCAGGATATGTTCCTTGCCACCAGATGGAGCTCTGGAGTACCAGGTCATGGTACAGAGGGGAGATGGGGCAGTAGAGATATCTCTTGGGATTTCTCTGGGTAGTGAGTTCTGCTGCTTCAGGTTCTGGTGTCTGGAGAAGCAAAAGACTCAACCCTGACAAACATTTCTGTGTTTCCTCCTGTAGTTGCTTGTGGATCTGTTAGGGCATTGTTTTCCTGTTAACATACATTGTCCATGTCTGAATCCTTCACTTAGAAACCATGAGGATTTGGCACTCTCGCCTTTTGGTAAAAGCTTCAACAAGATTACAGGACGTTGCAATCTCAGCCCCAGCTTTTCACTTGTCTGAGATAAAATCTGTGGTGGCAAGGACAGACGTATTCCATAAAGGAATAATCTGTTACTGTCTTTTGTGAGCTTGGAAGATTCAAACCATGTCTGAAGTCTGTTACATACTGCGCCTGCAGAAGTGCTGGAAAGGCTTGACTATATCTCTGAGGATACCAGAGCTGCTGACAAGTGGATTGTCTCCATGGCAGATGTGGAATCGATGAACCAGATGGTGTCGTCTTCTGAGCACGCCTTCTCAGTTACCAGGCTGCTGGGTCTGCTCCACCTAAACAATGAAGACTGCTACAGAGGTTTCTTGTTCCTTTTCAAATGGGAACACTTAGTGCTGGGCACCCATCCTTTACTCTGTTCTTGGGAAAGTGCTGTTTTTATACATTTTCTCAGTTGAGGCAGCATCTGTAACCATTCTTGAGACAGATAAATACATATTTATACACAAAATTGATATTGCAAGCTGCCTTTGTGTGAAATTGGAGTCTTAACTGAACTGCAGCTTGACGCTTTGTAATCGTTTAATGTAATATGCTAACGTACTTTCAAGAAATGGTTTTATGATAGAAAACCGGTATGTAAACTTGGGATACTAGCAGTACTATGAAACTGAGGTGCTAAATAAAGCAATTATGTGATCTCTTGTGGTGTTATTGATTTCTAACTGAACAAGTACAGTTTTTCATGGAAGCGTATTTATTTATTGATTTGTATTGAATGTTTTGGAAAACACTGACTCCTCACCTGGTGCAACTTCAGAGTGCTTGAGTGCGTAAGACGGTTTGTGTCAGGTTAGTCCTATGTTATGTTAAGTTTTAAGGATTCATGTAAATTCCAAAAGGGGTTACCCTATGCTAGAATGGGCAGCAGTTATTGAATATGAGAGGCGATCAGCACTGAACAGTCAGACCAATGTTTATTAGTCCCCCTGGATGTCAGGGAGGCCACTCCTGGACAGCCCAGACCAAGAACAGTATTGCACTTTTTCTAACTCTCCAGATAAAGAATCTTTACCACCATGAAAACACAATAGAGAGTGAGAAAATGAACCTGCTGACTTTCACAAGTCGACCGCATCTGCACATATTTGGTTTCCTGGAGCTCAGAACAATGTGATTGAGGTCCTGAAGACAGCCATACTGACCCATCTGAGCAATTAATACACATTGGCTGAAACATGTTGACCAATATTATGGCTGTAGGAGTACATTACATCTCCCAGTTCATCCTTCACTGTTTTTAATCTTGTTTAGGGGCACCAAAATTAAACTGTACCTTTGGGTACCCTGCAGACAATTTTAATTCTCTTATTCATGACTCTTTGAGCACTGTCCTTCAAAAACCACCCGTTCTGCTGTAACCAGGTGTCGTAGAACAACCCTGAAGCTTAAGTGTCTCGGGTGGGGCCCCTATGATGAAGCATGCCACCAACCTGGTTGGTGGGTGAGGGGTCTTTCTAAGAACCATAAGTGTGGTTGATGAATATAAAATCTTTACCACCACCAGGTATAAATTCTGTGGGGGGAAAACGGCTGGATGACTGGGTTGAGATTACGGCTCCCTGTCTAGCGTTTTTACTGATTTTTAAAGATACATACAGACAGAAAATCATGTATTTTTCTGTATGTATTTATTTTTAAATGTGGATAAAAACAGACATTGGATTGTTTTTGAGTGAATTTAGATGCTGTCAGTCACAACTGCCAAACTAGTTGCTATGTGGATTGACAGGTAAGGGGGCTTAATGAAAAAAATAATTTTAGTAAAGAGGCTTAAGCAGGAGAAGATATGCACAAGGGTGATGCTAAAATGTGCTTGTTTTCATGTAAGCGCTGTGATTTATCATCCGTAGGTGTTCATATAACAGAAACGTCAGGTATTCAAGCATGAGTGCACATTTATCCGTTAAATGTGAAAATATACTAGTTTCAACTTCATTTTTTCACAAACCCCAAAATAAATTAGTAAATAGAAATAAAACTAGCAAATAATAAATATGGATAAATACAAATAAAACTAGCGACTAATAAATTTGGATAAATACAGATGGAAATGTCATAAAAATAAACACAATAAAAGGGGGAGCCCAAGTTTTCTCTTGGCACGGGCCTACGGCAACGCCCTCTACATAGGAATCACTACACACCTCCTACAGAGACTTCAGCTCATACCGAAAGCCGCAGTCAGACTCATCCTCGGCTTTCCCTGACGAACCCACATCACACTCAACCTCAGGGAGCTCCACTGGCCCCAGTACAGAGTAGATGCCAGTTCAAGCTGCTGACCCACGCGCACAAGTCTCTCCGCCACCAAGGACCCGCGTACGTTAACCTTCGCCTGAATTTTCACCAGTCGTCATGAACCTCACTTAGGGTCCCAGTTGCGACCCGGGACACTGCCTTTGCAGCCGCTGGCCGCGGAGATGGCATATCAGTGCCTGGACACGGGCAGCCCGTGCTAACGTGCACAGGCTGTGGCTGCACTTCCCTGGCTTCCTGATAGTTATTTATGACACAAATAGTTAATAATATTATTCGCTACTGGTGTAATAAAAACTGAGTACGGTTTTCTGGAATTTGACATTATTTGCCTGGTGAGGTAGTAAGAATGCTTTTTAATGTCTGTGGATGCCTCTTGCGGGCGAGGGCGCGTTGTTATGTGCGGGTGGGGAGTGAATGTGTGTTTGTGTGAGCATGTGTGTGAGTGAAAGTACAGGACAAAAGGCTGTGATGTCACTTCCGCTACCCCTGGCATTTTGGTGAATTGACGCCCATGACCCAGTGCATTTCATTGGAGCCGTCGCTGGCACCGGGGAGGGAGGAGGGCACGGAGGCACGGAGGCCCGGAGCCGCTAATGAGCTTCTTTCTAATTACCGGGACGTGAGCTCGTGCCCGGAAACCGCAGCATCTGCCGTGCGCATGCGCTTCGAGACAGGAGCAAGAGTGCGCATGCTTACACTCAGTTACACTACTACCGCGCATGCTCACATCAAGTCAGCGGTCACTACTGCGCGTGCTCGCTGCAAAGACACCGTGTGTCTTCAGATTTTTCATCCCACAAATCATTACTGGTCGAGAAACGTAAACGTGCACTTTACTGTAGCCCTCTGCCGAGCGCGCACTGTACGCGAGTGGTGTACTTCTTCTCCCGCTCCTCCTTTCCTTTCACTTCTTTCTAAGCCGCGTTCGGCAGCGCAGCTCTGCGCGTGTTCTCTGAGACGCTCCTTGGAGGTGTCCACGCTCTGAGCATGCGCACTGGTAGGACCCGCGCATGCGCACCGCCGTACCCGGAAGCAGGGTTTGTGTGGAGTCTTCCTCGGAAGCCCCGGAGTACAGCGGCTCCGGATCCACCGCAGGCGGCGCCTCAGCGGCAGCGAGAGACATGTCCGGCCGGGGGCCTGCGGAGGTGAGGGAGGGCTGCGTGAGGGTCCAGCCTCCACAGCACTCTGTGTGATATTACATTATATTTATATAGCTCACTGACACGCAGGGATCCTGCAGGGGCGAGGCTGCGTGAGGGTCCAGCCTCCACAGCACTCTGTGTTATGTTACATTATTATATTTATATAGCGCACTGACACCCTGGGATCCTGCAGGGGCGAGGCTGCGTGAGGGTCCAGCCTTCACAGCACTCTGTGTGATGTTACATTATTATATTTATATAGCTCACTGACACCCTGGGATCCTGCAGGGGTGAGGCTGCGTGAGGGTCCAGCCTTCACAGCACTCTGTGTGATGTTACATTATTATATTTATATAGCTCACTGACACCCTGGGATCCTGCAGGGGTGAGGCTGCGTGAGGGTCCAGCCTCCACAGCACTCTGTGTGATGTTACATTATTATATTTATATAGCTCACTGACACCCTGGGATCCTGCAGGGGTGAGGCTGCGTCTAGGGTCCAGCCTTCACAGCACTCTGTGTGATGTTACATTATTATATTTATATAGCGCACTGACACCCTGGGATCCTGCAGGGGCGAGGCTGCGTGAGGGTCCAGCCTTCACAGCACTCTGTGTGATGTTACATTATTATATTTATATAGCGCACTGACACCCAGGGATCCTGCAGGGGCGAGGCTGCGTGAGGGTCCAGCCTCCACAGCACTCTGTGTGATGTTACATTATTATATTTATATAGCGCACTGACACCCAGGGATCCTGCAGGGGTGAGGCTGCGTGAGGGTCCAGCCTCCACAGCACTCTGTGTGATGTTACATTATTATATTTATATAGCGCCCTGACACCCAGGGATCCCGCAGGGGTGAGGCTGCGTGAGGGTCCAGCCCTCACAGCACTCTGTGTGATGTTACATTATTATATTTATATAGCTCACTGACACCCTGGGATCCCGCAGGGGTGAGGCTGCGTGAGGGTCCAGTCTTCACAGCACTCTGTGTGATGTTACATTATTATATTTATATACCGCCCTGACACCCTGGGATCCCGCAGGGGTGAGGCTGCGTGAGGGTCCAGCCTTCACAGCACTCTGTGTGATGTTACATTATTATATTTATATAGCGCACTGACACGCAGGGATCCCGCAGGGGCGTGGCTGCGTGAGGGTCCAGCCTTCACAGCACTCTGTGTGATGTTACATTATTATATTTATATAGCGCACTGACACCCTGGGATCCCGCAGGGGCGAGGCTGCGTGAGGGTCCAGCCTTCACAGCACTCTGTGTGATGTTACATTATTATATTTATATAGCGCACTGACACCCTGGGATCCTGCAGGGGTGAGGCTGCGTGAGGGTCCAGCCTTCACAGCACTCTGTGTTATGTTACATTATTATATTTATATAGCGCACTGACACCCTGGGATCCCGCAGGGGCGTGGCTGCGTGAGGGTCCAGCCTTCACAGCACTCTGTGTGATGTTACATTATTATATTTATATAGCGCACTGACACGCAGGGATCCCGCAGGGGTGAGGCTGCGTGGGGGTCCAGCCTCCACAGCACTCTGTGTGATGTTACATTATTATATTTATATAGCGCACTGACATCCTGGGATCCCGCAGGGGTGAGGCTGCGTGAGGGTCCAGCCTTCACAGCACTCTGTGTGATGTTACATTATTATATTTATATAGCGCACTGACACGCAGGGATCCTGCAGGGGCGAGGCTGCGTGGGGGTCCAGTCTTCACAGCACTCTGTGTGATGTTACATTATTATATTTATATAGCTCACTGACACCCTGGGATCCCGCAGGGGCGAGGCTGCGTGAGGGTCCAGCCTCCACAGCACTCTGTGTGATGTTACATTATTATATTTATATAGCGCCCTGACACGCAGGGATCCTGCAGGGGTGAGGCTGCGTGAGGGTCCAGCCTTCACAGCACTCTGTGTGATGTTACATTATTATATTTATATAGCTCACTGACACCCTGGGATCCCGCAGGGGTGAGGCTGCGTGAGGGTCCAGCCTTCACAGCACTCTGTGTGATGTTACATTATTATATTTATATAGTGCACTGACACGCAGGGATCCTGCAGGGGTGAGGCGTGGCTGCGTGAGGGTCCAGCCTTCACAGCACTCTGTGTGATGTTACATTATTATATTTATATAGCTCACTGACACCCTGGGATCCTGCAGGGGTGACGCTGCGTGAGGGTCCAGCCTCCACAGCACTCTGTGTTATGTTACATTATTATATTTATATAGCGCAGTGACACCCAGGGATCCTGCAGGGGTGAGGCTGCGTGAGGGTCCAGCCTTCACAGCACTCTGTGTGATGTTACATTATTATATTTATATAGCGCACTGACACCCTGGGATCCCGCAGGGGCGAGGCTGCGTGAGGGTCCAGTCTTCACAGCACTCTGTGTGATGTTACATTATTATATTTATATAGCGCACTGACACCCAGGGATCCTGCAGGGGCGAGGCTGCGTGAGGGTCCAGCCTCCACAGCACTCTGTGTTATGTTACATTATTATATTTATATAGCGCACTGACACCCTGGGATCCCGCAGGGGTGAGGCTGCGTGAGGGTCCAGCCTCCACAGCACTCTGTGTGATGTTACATTATTATATTTATATAGCTCACTGACACCCTGGGATCCCGCAGGGGTGAGGCTGCGTGAGGGTCCAGCCTCCACAGCACTCTGTGTGATGTTACATTATTATATTTATATAGCGCACTGACACCCTGGGATCCCGCAGGGGTGAGGCTGCGTGAGGGTCCAGCCTTCACAGCACTCTGTGTGATGTTACATTATTATATTTATATAGCGCACTGACACGCAGGGATCCCGCAGGGGCGTGGCTGCGTGAGGGTCCAGCCTTCACAGCACTCTGTGTGATGTTACATTATTATATTTATATAGCGCACTGACACCCTGGGATCCCGCAGGGGCGAGGCTGCGTGAGGGTCCAGCCTTCACAGCACTCTGTGTGATGTTACATTATTATATTTATATAGCGCACTGACACCCTGGGATCCTGCAGGGGTGAGGCTGCGTGAGGGTCCAGCCTTCACAGCACTCTGTGTTATGTTACATTATTATATTTATATAGCGCACTGACACCCTGGGATCCCGCAGGGGCGTGGCTGCGTGAGGGTCCAGCCTTCACAGCACTCTGTGTGATGTTACATTATTATATTTATATAGCGCACTGACACGCAGGGATCCCGCAGGGGTGAGGCTGCGTGGGGGTCCAGCCTCCACAGCACTCTGTGTGATGTTACATTATTATATTTATATAGCGCACTGACATCCTGGGATCCCGCAGGGGTGAGGCTGCGTGAGGGTCCAGCCTTCACAGCACTCTGTGTGATGTTACATTATTATATTTATATAGCGCACTGACACGCAGGGATCCTGCAGGGGCGAGGCTGCGTGGGGGTCCAGTCTTCACAGCACTCTGTGTGATGTTACATTATTATATTTATATAGCTCACTGACACCCTGGGATCCCGCAGGGGCGAGGCTGCGTGAGGGTCCAGCCTCCACAGCACTCTGTGTGATGTTACATTATTATATTTATATAGCGCCCTGACACGCAGGGATCCTGCAGGGGTGAGGCTGCGTGAGGGTCCAGCCTTCACAGCACTCTGTGTGATGTTACATTATTATATTTATATAGCTCACTGACACCCTGGGATCCCGCAGGGGTGAGGCTGCGTGAGGGTCCAGCCTTCACAGCACTCTGTGTGATGTTACATTATTATATTTATATAGCGCACTGACACGCAGGGATCCTGCAGGGGTGAGGCGTGGCTGCGTGAGGGTCCAGCCTTCACAGCACTCTGTGTGATGTTACATTATTATATTTATATAGCTCACTGACACCCTGGGATCCTGCAGGGGTGACGCTGCGTGAGGGTCCAGCCTCCACAGCACTCTGTGTTATGTTACATTATTATATTTATATAGCGCAGTGACACCCAGGGATCCTGCAGGGGTGAGGCTGCGTGAGGGTCCAGCCTTCACAGCACTCTGTGTGATGTTACATTATTATATTTATATAGCGCACTGACACCCTGGGATCCCGCAGGGGCGAGGCTGCGTGAGGGTCCAGTCTTCACAGCACTCTGTGTGATGTTACATTATTATATTTATATAGCGCACTGACACCCAGGGATCCTGCAGGGGCGAGGCTGCGTGAGGGTCCAGCCTCCACAGCACTCTGTGTTATGTTACATTATTATATTTATATAGCGCACTGACACCCTGGGATCCCGCAGGGGTGAGGCTGCGTGAGGGTCCAGCCTTCACAGCACTCTGTGTGATGTTACATTATTATATTTATATAGCTCACTGACACCCTGGGATCCCGCAGGGGTGAGGCTGCGTGAGGGTCCAGCCTTCACAGCACTCTGTGTGATGTTACATTATTATATTTATATAGCGCACTGACACGCAGGGATCCTGCAGGGGTGAGGCGTGGCTGCGTGAGGGTCCAGCCTTCACAGCACTCTGTGTGATGTTACATTATTATATTTATATAGCTCACTGACACCCTGGGATCCTGCAGGGGTGACGCTGCGTGAGGGTCCAGCCTCCACAGCACTCTGTGTTATGTTACATTATTATATTTATATAGCGCAGTGACACCCAGGGATCCTGCAGGGGTGAGGCTGCGTGAGGGTCCAGCCTTCACAGCACTCTGTGTGATGTTACATTATTATATTTATATAGCGCACTGACACCCTGGGATCCCGCAGGGGCGAGGCTGCGTGAGGGTCCAGTCTTCACAGCACTCTGTGTGATGTTACATTATTATATTTATATAGCGCACTGACACCCAGGGATCCTGCAGGGGCGAGGCTGCGTGAGGGTCCAGCCTCCACAGCACTCTGTGTTATGTTACATTATTATATTTATATAGCGCACTGACACCCTGGGATCCCGCAGGGGTGAGGCTGCGTGAGGGTCCAGCCTCCACAGCACTCTGTGTGATGTTACATTATTATATTTATATAGCTCACTGACACCCTGGGATCCCGCAGGGGTGAGGCTGCGTGAGGGTCCAGCCTCCACAGCACTCTGTGTGATGTTACATTATTATATTTATATAGCGCACTGACACCCTGGGATCCCGCAGGGGTGAGGCTGCGTGAGGGTCCAGCCTTCACAGCACTCTGTGTGATGTTACATTATTATATTTATATAGCGCACTGACACGCAGGGATCCCGCAGGGGCGTGGCTGCGTGAGGGTCCAGCCTTCACAGCACTCTGTGTGATGTTACATTATTATATTTATATAGCGCACTGACACCCTGGGATCCCGCAGGGGCGAGGCTGCGTGAGGGTCCAGCCTTCACAGCACTCTGTGTGATGTTACATTATTATATTTATATAGCGCACTGACACCCTGGGATCCTGCAGGGGTGAGGCTGCGTGAGGGTCCAGCCTTCACAGCACTCTGTGTTATGTTACATTATTATATTTATATAGCGCACTGACACCCTGGGATCCCGCAGGGGCGTGGCTGCGTGAGGGTCCAGCCTTCACAGCACTCTGTGTGATGTTACATTATTATATTTATATAGCGCACTGACACGCAGGGATCCCGCAGGGGTGAGGCTGCGTGGGGGTCCAGCCTCCACAGCACTCTGTGTGATGTTACATTATTATATTTATATAGCGCACTGACATCCTGGGATCCCGCAGGGGTGAGGCTGCGTGAGGGTCCAGCCTTCACAGCACTCTGTGTGATGTTACATTATTATATTTATATAGCGCACTGACACGCAGGGATCCTGCAGGGGCGAGGCTGCGTGGGGGTCCAGTCTTCACAGCACTCTGTGTGATGTTACATTATTATATTTATATAGCTCACTGACACCCTGGGATCCCGCAGGGGCGAGGCTGCGTGAGGGTCCAGCCTCCACAGCACTCTGTGTGATGTTACATTATTATATTTATATAGCGCCCTGACACGCAGGGATCCTGCAGGGGTGAGGCTGCGTGAGGGTCCAGCCTTCACAGCACTCTGTGTGATGTTACATTATTATATTTATATAGCTCACTGACACCCTGGGATCCCGCAGGGGTGAGGCTGCGTGAGGGTCCAGCCTTCACAGCACTCTGTGTGATGTTACATTATTATATTTATATAGCGCACTGACACGCAGGGATCCTGCAGGGGTGAGGCGTGGCTGCGTGAGGGTCCAGCCTTCACAGCACTCTGTGTGATGTTACATTATTATATTTATATAGCTCACTGACACCCTGGGATCCTGCAGGGGTGACGCTGCGTGAGGGTCCAGCCTCCACAGCACTCTGTGTTATGTTACATTATTATATTTATATAGCGCAGTGACACCCAGGGATCCTGCAGGGGTGAGGCTGCGTGAGGGTCCAGCCTTCACAGCACTCTGTGTGATGTTACATTATTATATTTATATAGCGCACTGACACCCTGGGATCCCGCAGGGGCGAGGCTGCGTGAGGGTCCAGTCTTCACAGCACTCTGTGTGATGTTACATTATTATATTTATATAGCGCACTGACACCCTGGGATCCCGCAGGGGCGAGGCTGCGTGAGGGTCCAGTCTTCACAGCACTCTGTGTGATGTTACATTATTATATTTATATAGCGCAGTGACACCCAGGGATCCTGCAGGGGCGAGGCTGCGTGAGGGTCCAGCCTCCACAGCACTCTGTGTTATGTTACATTATTATATTTATATAGCGCACTGACACCCTGGGATCCCGCAGGGGTGAGGCTGCGTGAGGGTCCAGCCTCCACAGCACTCTGTGTGATGTTACATTATTATATTTATATAGCTCACTGACACCCTGGGATCCCGCAGGGGTGAGGCTGCGTGAGGGTCCAGCCTCCACAGCACTCTGTGTGATGTTACATTATTATATTTATATAGCGCACTGACACCCTGGGATCCCGCAGGGGTGAGGCTGCGTGAGGGTCCAGCCTTCACAGCACTCTGTGTGATGTTACATTATTATATTTATATAGCGCACTGACACGCAGGGATCCTGCAGGGGTGAGGCTGCGTGAGGGTCCAGCCTTCACAGCACTCTGTGTGATGTTACATTATTATATTTATATAGCGCACTGACACCCAGGGATCCTGCAGGGGTGAGGCTGCGTGAGGGTCCAGTCTTCACAGCACTCTGTGTGATGTTACATTATTATATTTATATAGCGCAGTGACACCCAGGGATCCTGCAGGGGCGAGGCTGCGTGAGGGTCCAGCCTCCACAGCACTCTGTGTTATGTTACATTATTATATTTATATAGCGCACTGACACCCTGGGATCCCGCAGGGGCGAGGCTGCGTGAGGGTCCAGTCTTCACAGCACTCTGTGTGATGTTACATTATTATATTTATATAGCGCAGTGACACCCAGGGATCCTGCAGGGGCGAGGCTGCGTGAGGGTCCAGCCTCCACAGCACTCTGTGTTATGTTACATTATTATATTTATATAGCGCACTGACACCCTGGGATCCCGCAGGGGTGAGGCTGCGTGAGGGTCCAGCCTTCACAGCACTCTGTGTGATGTTACATTATTATATTTATATAGCGCCCTGACACGCAGGGATCCTGCAGGGGCGAGGCTGCGTGAGGGTCCAGTCTTCACAGCACTCTGTGTGATGTTACATTATTATATTTATATAGCGCACTGACACGCAGGGATCCTGCAGGGGCGAGGCTGCGTGAGGGTCCAGCCTCCACAGCACTCTGTGTTATGTTACATTATTATATTTATATAGCGCACTGACACGCAGGGATCCTGCAGGGGCGAGGCTGCGTGAGGGTCCAGCCTCCACAGCACTCTGTGTGATGTTACATTATTATATTTATATAGCGCACTGACACCCTGGGATCCCGCAGGGGTGAGGCTGCGTGAGGGTCCAGCCTCCACAGCACTCTGTGTGATGTTACATTATTATATTTATATAGCGCACTGACACCCTGGGATCCCGCAGGGGCGAGGCTGCGTGAGGGTCCAGTCTTCACAGCACTCTGTGTGATGTTACATTATTATATTTATATAGCGCAGTGACACCCAGGGATCCTGCAGGGGCGAGGCTGCGTGAGGGTCCAGCCTCCACAGCACTCTGTGTTATGTTACATTATTATATTTATATAGCGCACTGACACGCAGGGATCCTGCAGGGGCGAGGCTGCGTGAGGGTCCAGCCTCCACAGCACTCTGTGTGATGTTACATTATTATATTTATATAGCGCACTGACACGCAGGGATCCTGCAGGGGTGAGGCTGCGTGAGGGTCCAGCCTCCACAGCACTCTGTGTTATGTTACATTATTATATTTATATAGCGCACTGACACCCTGGGATCCTGCAGGGGTGAGGCTGCGTGAGGGTCCAGCCTCCACAGCACTCTGTGTGATGTTACATTATTATATTTATATAGCGCCCTGACACCCTGGGATCCTGCAGGGGCGAGGCTGCGTGAGGGTCCAGCCTCCACAGCACTCTGTGTGATGTTACATTATTATATTTATATAGCGCACTGACACCCAGGGATCCCGCAGGGGCGAGGCTGCGTGAGGGTCCAGCCTTCACAGCACTCTGTGTGATGTTACATTATTATATTTATATAGCGCACTGACACCCTGGGATCCCGCAGGGGTGAGGCTGCGTGAGGGTCCAGCCTTCACAGCACTCTGTGTGATGTTACATTATTATATTTATATAGCGCACTGACACCCAGGGATCCTGCAGGGGTGAGGCTGCGTGAGGGTCCAGCCTCCACAGCACTCTGTGTTATGTTACATTATTATATTTATATAGCGCACTGACACCCTGGGATCCTGCAGGGGCGAGGCTGCGTGAGGGTCCAGCCTTCACAGCACTCTGTGTGATGTTACATTATTATATTTATATAGCGCACTGACACGCAGGGATCCCGCAGGGGCGAGGCTGCGTGAGGGTCCAGCCTTCACAGCACTCTGTGTGATGTTACATTATTATATTTATATAGCGCACTGACACGCAGGGATCCTGCAGGGGCGAGGCTGCGTGAGGGTCCAGCCTTCACAGCACTCTGTGTGATGTTACATTATTATATTTATATAGCGCACTGACACCCTGGGATCCCGCAGGGGCGAGGCTGCGTGAGGGTCCAGTCTTCACAGCACTCTGTGTGATGTTACATTATTATATTTATATAGCGCACTGACACGCAGGGATCCTGCAGGGGTGAGGCTGCGTGAGGGTCCAGCCTCCACAGCACTCTGTGTGATGTTACATTATTATATTTATATAGCGCACTGACACCCTGGGATCCCGCAGGGGCGAGGCTGCGTGAGGGTCCAGCCTTCACAGCACTCTGTGTGATGTTACATTATTATATTTATATAGCGCACTGACACGCAGGGATCCCGCAGGGGTGAGGCTGCGTGAGGGTCCAGCCTTCACAGCACTCTGTGTGATGTTACATTATTATATTTATATAGCGCCCTGACACCCTGGGATCCCGCAGGGGCGAGGCTGCGTGAGGGTCCAGCCTTCACAGCACTCTGTGTGATGTTACATTATTATATTTATATAGCGCACTGACACCCAGGGATCCTGCAGGGGTGACGCTGCGTGAGGGTCCAGCCTCCACAGCACTCTGTGTGATGTTACATTATTATATTTATATAGCTCACTGACACCCTGGGATCCTGCAGGGGTGAGGCTGCGTGAGGGTCCAGCCTCCACAGCACTCTGTGTTATGTTACATTATTATATTTATATAGCGCACTGACACCCTGGGATCCTGCAGGGGTGAGGCTGCGTGAGGGTCCAGCCTTCACAGCACTCTGTGTGATGTTACATTATTATATTTATATAGCGCACTGACACCCTGGGATCCCGCAGGGGTGAGGCTGCGTGAGGGTTCGGCCTTCACAGCACTCTGTGTGATGTTACATTATTATATTTATATAGCGCACTGACACCCTGGGATCCCGCAGGGGCGAGGCTGCGTGAGGGTCCAGCCTTCACAGCACTCTGTGTGATGTTACATTATTATATTTATATAGCTCCCTAACACGCAGGGATCCTGCAGGGGCGAGGCTGCGTGAGGGTCCAGCCTCCACAGCACTCTGTGTTATGTAACATTATATTTATATAGCGCACTGACACCCTGGGATCCCGCAGGGGTGAGGCTGCGTGGGGGTCCAGCCTTCACAGCACTCTGTGTGATGTTACATTATTATATTTATATAGCGCACTGACACGCAGGGATCCCGCAGGGGCGAGGCTGCGTGAGGGTCCAGCCTTCACAGCACTCTGTGTGATGTTACATTATTATATTTATATAGCGCACTGACACGCAGGGATCCCGCAGGGGCGAGGCTGCGTGAGGGTCCAGCCTTCACAGCACTCTGTGTGA
The DNA here is from genome assembly GCF_031143425.1 of Pleurodeles waltl. Lineage (NCBI taxonomy): Eukaryota > Metazoa > Chordata > Amphibia > Caudata > Salamandridae > Pleurodeles > Pleurodeles waltl. The sequence continues at coordinate 7,517,378 of NC_090446.1, forward strand.
TGTTACATTATTATATTTATATAGCGCACTGACACCCTGGGATCCTGCAGGGGCGAGGCTGCGTGAGGGTCCAGCCTTCACAGCACTCTGTGTGATGTTACATTATTATATTTATATAGCGCACTGACACCCAGGGATCCCGCAGGGGCGAGGCTGCGTGAGGGTCCAGCCTTCACAGCACTCTGTGTGATGTTACAGGGATGTGGAATTCCTATAGCCCGACGCCCGGGACATCTTGTTTGGGGTCAAGGGCAACAAGTTTTTATGTTTACTTTGTCCTTGGGACAAGTAGGCCCAACCCCCTGCAGCACAAACCCTTTGGTTGCTTGTTTACAGAGAGTGGAATTCTCTGCAGTTGAGGTAATGTGTTTCCAAAAGATAATGCTGTTCGAACTTGTATATATGGTTCATTATTTGAAAGCCTTCATTATTAGGGTGAGTGCTGTAAATAAATGTTTTAAGGTCACACTTCACTACTGACGTTGGTTCCAGTACAAAAAAAAATAAAACGTGTACACACATGTTTGAAAAGTTTAGGCTAAGAGGCTAAGTATAATGCTCCCAGAATGCTCTCTGATTATATGCAAATGAAGTGTCATTTAGTAAAATGTGTTGATGCATGCTAGTATTTCCCAAAAATATTTCTAATGGAAAATCAGTGTAACCATTTTCAACACGATTATGGGAAGCATGAAAATAAACAAACACTGACAAAGCCAACTGATCTGACATATTTTTATAAGTCTTTTAGTTTCATCAATGCGTGTCTTGTTTTGACATGGCTTTTGTAACACTTTATTCTTGTGGGAGCTACCAGGCCCTCAACATTGTAACAAACATTGGCAAAACCCCCCCAAAAAGTTTTTGAACTCTTAAAGCACACGTTGCCACCAGCGGCATAACAAAGGCCCCGCAGCCGCCCTCCAGGGGGCCCCTCCAGCACAGCACCTGCCCTGAGTGAGTCTGGAGAGGGGGCTCCTCCATGTTCTTTGCAAAGGGGCACCCTCCAGTTTTGTTACGTCACTGATTGCCACTGTAGTTCCTGACACTGAACAAAACTACTTTGTGTGGCAATATGCTCCTTGTGGAAGAGCAGAATGCGATCGCTCACAGTTAAGCCAGCCGAAAGAGAGAGAAATAGAAGTTTAATAAAAACAAAATGTCTTTGTTAACACCAGACCTAATTAGGGACCAAGACCCACATGTAGGTAGCTTTTTGCATGTCGCAAACAGCGACTTTCGCTGTTTGCGACATGCAAAAAGCACATTGCGATACACAAACCCAGTTTTGCGATTCAGTAACCTGGTTACCGAATCACAAAACGGGTTTGCGACTCGCAATTGGTAAGGGGTATTCCCTTCCTAATTGCAACTCGCAGTGCAATGTAGGATTGTTTTGTGACCGCGAACACGGGCGCAAACCAATCGCAGTTTGCACCCATTTCAAATGGGTGCTAACACTTTCGCAAAAGGGAAGGGATCCCCATGGGACCCCTTCCCCATTGTGAATGTCACTGTAAACATTTTTTCAGAGCAGGCAGTGGTCCTGCGGACCACTGCCTGCTCTGAAAAAATGAAACGAAAACGTTTCATTTTTCGTTTTTGTTATGCATCTCGTTTTCCTTTAAGGAAAACGGGCTGCATTACAAAAACAAACAAAAAAAAACTGCTTTATTGAAAAGCAGTCACAGACATGGTGGTCTGCTGTCTCCAGCAGGCCACCATTCGCGAGGAGGTCGCAAATTGCGACCCACCTCATGATTATTCATGAGGTGGGCATTTGCGAAGCCCTTGCGGATCACAGATGGTGTCAAGGACACCATCCTACATTCGGATTTGCGACTCGCAATTTGCAGGTCACAAATCTGAACCTACCTACATGTGGCCCCAAATTCTTAAAGAAAGTCACAAAAGTGCACCCATGGTATATGTCGTACCCCTATAAAATATTTGTGAACTGTATTTTAGCATGGGTAAATACGATGTGTAGATTTGCTCATGTGAAAATCTATTGAGCATTTGCAAGTTCATTTTCCCTCCAGCCACTTTCTTCCCAACCCTGGAAGAAGTTCTAATTCTGCCATTGTCAGGAGTAAATGTCCAACCTTTCTTATTATGGGAAAATATTAGAGAGAAGCTGGTAAAAATCTTTAAAACATGCAGGTTAGTAGGTTTGCAGACTCAAAGGCATTCCAGCCCTGAAACTATTGCTTACTGCTTCCTCCAGCCCCAGTATGCAGATCTGCAGAAAGGTGGCAAAATAAGGAAATTGCTACAGTAGCGATTGAAACTCCAAGCATTCAAGCCCTACTATGGTAGTAGCCCTGGCATAATCAGAGAGGCTATTAATTGCTGCCATAATTTGTCGCCACACTACATGGCACCAAAGGGACAAGTAGATCTTTTTAAAGGACAAGTAGATTTGAGAAGCAACCTGTCCCCTGGACAAGTAGATATTTTAATAAATTCCACACCCCTGTGTTACATTATTATATTTATATAGCGCACTGACACCCTGGGATCCTGCAGGGGCGAGGCTGCGTGAGGGTCCAGCCTTCACAGCACTCTGTGTGATGTTACATTATTATATTTATATAGCGCACTGACACCCTGGGATCCTGCAGGGGTGAGGCTGCGTGAGGGTCCAGCCTCCACAGCACTCTGTGTAATGTTACATTATTATATTTATATAGCGCACTGACACCCTGGGATCCTGCAGGGGTGAGGCTGCGTGAGGGTCCAGCCTCCACAGCACTCTGTGTGATGTTACATTATTATATTTATATAGCGCACTGACACGCAGGGATCCTGCAGGGGCGAGGCTGCGTGAGGGTCCAGCCTTCACTGCATTCTGTGTGATGTTACATTATTATATTTATATAGCGCCCTGACACGCAGGGATCCTGCAGGGGCGAGGCTGCGTGAGGGTCCAGCCTTCACAGCACTCTGTGTGATGTTACATTATTATATTTATATAGCGCACTGACACGCAGGGATCCCGCAGGGGTGAGGGAGGGCTGCGTGAGGGTCCAGCCTCCACAGCACTCTGTGTGATGTTACATTACATTTATATAGCGCACTGACACCCAGGGATCCCGCAGGGGTGAGGGAGGGCTGCGTGAGGGTCCAGCCTCCACAGCACTCTGTGTGATGTTACATTACATTTATATAGCGCACTGACACCCAGGGATCCTGCAGGGGTGAGGCTGCGTGAGGGTCCAGCCTTCACAGCACTATGTGTTATGTTACATTATATTTATATAGCTCACTGACACGCAGGGATCCCGCAGGGGTGAGGGAGGGCTGCGTGAGGGTCCAGCCTCCACAGCACTCTGTGTGATGTTACATTACATTTATATAGCGCACTGACACCCAGGGATCCTGCAGGGGTGAGGCTGCGTGAGGGTCCAGCCTTCACAGCACTCTGTGTGATGTTACATTATTATATTTATATAGCGCACTGACACGCAGGGATCCCGCAGGGGTGAGGCTGCGTGGGGGTCCAGCCTTCACAGCACTCTGTGTGATGTTACATTATTATATTTATATAGCGCACTGACACGCAGGGATCCCGCAGGGGTGAGGCTGCGTGAGGGTCCAGCCTTCACAGCACTCTGTGTGATGTTACATTATTATATTTATATAGCGCACTGACACGTAGGGATCCTGCAGGGGTGAGGCTGCGTGAGGGTCCAGCCTTCACAGCACTCTGTGTGATGTTACATTATTATATTTATATAGCGCACTGACACGCAGGGATCCTGCAGGGGTGAGGCGTGGCTGCGTGAGGGTCCAGCCTTCACAGCACTCTGTGTTATGTTACATTATTATATTTATATAGCGCACTGACACCCTGGGATCCTGCAGGGGCGAGGCTGCGTGAGGGTCCAGCCTTCACAGCACTCTGTGTGATGTTACATTATTATATTTATATAGCGCACTGACACGCAGGGATCCCGCAGGGGTGAGGCTGCGTGAGGGTCCAGCCTTCACAGCACTCTGTGTGATGTTACATTATTATATTTATATAGCGCACTGACACGCAGGGATCCTGCAGGGGCGAGGCTGCGTGAGGGTCCAGCCTCCACAGCACTCTGTGTGATGTTACATTATTATATTTATATAGCTCAGTGACACCCTGGGATCCCGCAGGGGTGACGCTGCGTGAGGGTCCAGCCTTCACAGCACTCTGTGTGATGTTACATTATTATATTTATATAGCTCAGTGACACCCTGGGATCCTGCAGGGGCGAGGCTGCGTGAGGGTCCAGCCTTCACAGCACTCTGTGTGATGTTACATTATTATATTTATATAGCTCAGTGACACCCTGGGATCCCGCAGGGGTGAGGCTGCGTGAGGGTCCAGCCTTCACAGCACTCTGTGTGATGTTACATTATTATATTTATATAGCGCACTGACACCCAGGGATCCCGCAGGGGCGAGGCTGCGTGGGGGTCCAGCCTTCACAGCCCTCTGTGTGATGTTACATTATTATATTTATATAGCGCACTGACACGCAGGGATCCCGCAGGGGTGAGGCTGCGTGAGGGTCCAGCCTTCACAGCACTCTGTGTGATGTTACATTATTATATTTATATAGCGCACTGACACGCAGGGATCCCGCAGGGGTGAGGCTGCGTGAGGGTCCAGCCTTCACAGCACTCTGTGTGATGTTACATTATTATATTTATATAGCGCACTGACACGCAGGGATCCTGCAGGGGTGAGGCTGCGTGAGGGTCCAGCCTTCACAGCACTCTGTGTGATGTTACATTATTATATTTATATAGCGCACTGACACGCAGGGATCCTGCAGGGGTGAGGCTGCGTGAGGGTCCAGCCTCCACAGCACTCTGTGTGATGTTACATTATTATATTTATATAGCGCACTGACACGCAGGGATCCTGCAGGGGCGAGGCTGCGTGAGGGTCCAGTCTTCACAGCACTCTGTGTGATGTTACATTATTATATTTATATAGCGCACTGACACGCAGGGATCCCGCAGGGGTGAGGCTGCGTGAGGGTCCAGCCTTCACAGCACTCTGTGTGATGTTACATTATTATATTTATATAGCGCACTGACACGCAGGGATCCTGCAGGGGTGAGGCTGCGTGAGGGTCCAGCCTTCACAGCACTCTGTGTGATGTTACATTATTATATTTATATAGCGCACTGACACCCAGGGATCCTGCAGGGGTGAGGCTGCGTGAGGGTCCAGCCTCCACAGCACTCTGTGTGATGTTACATTATTATATTTATATAGCGCACTGACACGCAGGGATCCTGCAGGGGCGAGGCTGCGTGAGGGTCCAGTCTTCACAGCACTCTGTGTGATGTTACATTATTATATTTATATAGCGCACTGACACCCTGGGATCCCGCAGGGGCGAGGCTGCGTGAGGGTCCAGCATTCACAGCACTCTGTGTGATGTTACATTATTATATTTATATAGCGCACTGACACGCAGGGATCCTGCAGGGGTGAGGCTGCGTGAGGGTCCAGCCTCCACAGCACTCTGTGTGATGTTACATTATTATATTTATATAGCGCACTGACACGCAGGGATCCCGCAGGGGTGAGGCTGCGTGAGGGTCCAGCCTCCACAGCACTCTGTGTGATGTTACATTATTATATTTATATAGCGCACTGACACCCTGGGATCCCGCAGGGGTGAGGCTGCGTGAGGGTCCAGCCTCCACAGCACTCTGTGTGATGTTACATTATTATATTTATATAGCGCACTGACACGCAGGGATCCCGCAGGGGTGAGGCTGCGTGAGGGTCCAGCCTCCACAGCACTCTGTGTTATGTAACATTATATTTATATAGCGCACTGACACGCAGGGATCCTGCAGGGGCGAGGCTGCGTGAGGGTCCAGCCTTCACAGCACTCTGTGTGATGTTACATTATTATATTTATATAGCGCACTGACACGCAGGGATCCCGCAGGGGTGAGGCTGCGTGAGGGTCCAGCCTCCACAGCACTCTGTGTTATGTAACATTATATTTATATAGCGCACTGACACCCTGGGATCCTGCAGGGGTGAGGCTGCGTGAGGGTCCAGCCTTCACAGCACTCTGTGTGATGTTACATTATTATATTTATATAGCGCCCTGACACCCTGGGATCCCGCAGGGGTGAGGCTGCGTGGGGGTCCAGCCTTCACAGCACTCTGTGTGATGTTACATTATTATATTTATATAGCGCACTGACACGCAGGGATCCTGCAGGGGTGAGGCTGCGTGAGGGTCCAGCCTTCACAGCACTCTGTGTGATGTTACATTATTATATTTATATAGCGCACTGACACGCAGGGATCCTGCAGGGGTGACGCTGCGTGAGGGTCCAGCCTTCACAGCACTCTGTGTGATGTTACATTATTATATTTATATAGCGCACTGACACCCTGGGATCCCGCAGGGGTGAGGCTGCGTGGGGGTCCAGCCTTCACAGCACTCTGTGTGATGTTACATTATTATATTTATATAGCGCCCAGACACGCAGGGATCCCGCAGGGGTGAGGCGTGGCTGTGTGAGGGTCCAGCCTTCACAGCACTCTGTGTGATGTTACATTATTATATTTATATAGCTCACTGACACCCTGGGATCCCGCAGGGGTGAGGCTGCGTGAGGGTCCAGTCTTCACAGCACTCTGTGTTATGTTACATTATTATATTTATATAGCGCACTGACACCCTGGGATCCCGCAGGGGTGAGGCTGCGTGAGGGTCCAGCCTTCACAGCACTCTGTGTGATGTTACATTATTATATTTATATAGCTCACTGACACCCAGGGATCCCGCAGGGGTGAGGCTGCGTGAGGGTCCAGCCTTCACAGCACTCTGTGTGATGTTACATTATTATATTTATATAGCGCACTGACACCCTGGGATCCTGCAGGGGTGAGGCTGCGTGAGGGTCCAGCCTTCACAGCACTCTCTGTGATGTTACATTATTATATTTATATAGCTCACTGACACCCTGGGATCCTGCAGGGGTGACGCTGCGTGAGGGTCCAGCCTTCACAGCACTCTGTGTTATGTTACATTATTATATTTATATAGCTCACTGACACCCTGGGATCCTGCAGGGGTGAGGCTGCGTGAGGGTCCAGCATTCACAGCACTCTGTGTGATGTTACATTATTATATTTATATAGCGCACTGACACCCTGGGATCCCGCAGGGGTGAGGCTGCGTGAGGGTCCAGCCTTCACAGCACTCTGTGTGATGTTACATTATTATATTTATATAGCGCACTGACACCCTGGGATCCCGCAGGGGCGAGGCTGCGTGGGGGTCCAGCCTTCACAGCACTCTGTGTGATGTTACATTATTATATTTATATAGCGCACTGACACCCTGGGATCCTGCAGGGGCGAGGCTGCGTGAGGGTTCAGCCTTCACAGCACTCTGTGTGATGTTACATTATTATATTTATATAGCGCACTGACACCCTGGGATCCCGCAGGGGCGAGGCTGCGTGGGGGTCCAGCCTTCACAGCACTCTGTGTGATGTTACATTATTATATTTATATAGCGCACTGACACCCTGGGATCCCGCAGGGGCGAGGCTGCGTGGGGGTCCAGCCTTCACAGCACTCTGTGTGATGTTACATTATTATATTTATATAGCGCACTGACACCCTGGGATCCCGCAGGGGTGAGGCTGCGTGAGGGTCCAGCCTTCACAGCACTCTGTGTGATGTTACATTATTATATTTATAGCGCACTGACACCCAGGGATCCTGCAGGGGTGAGGCTGCGTGAGGGTCCAGCCTCCACAGCACTCTGTGTTATGTTACATTATTATATTTATATAGCTCACTGACACCCTGGGATCCTGCAGGGGTGAGGCTGCGTGAGGGTCCAGCCTTCACAGCACTCTGTGTGATGTTACATTATTATATTTATATAGCGCCCTGACACGCAGGGATCCTGCAGGGGCGAGGCTGCGTGAGGGTTCAGCCTTCACAGCACTCTGTGTGATGTTACATTATTATATTTATATAGCGCACTGACACCCTGGGATCCCGCAGGGGCGAGGCTGCGTGGGGGTCCAGCCTTCACAGCACTCTGTGTGATGTTACATTATTATATTTATATAGCGCACTGACACCCTGGGATCCCGCAGGGGTGAGGCTGCGTGAGGGTTCAGCCTTCACAGCACTCTGTGTGATGTTACATTATTATATTTATATAGCGCACTGACACCCTGGGATCCCGCAGGGGCGAGGCTGCGTGAGGGTCCAGCCTTCACAGCACTCTGTGTGATGTTACATTATTATATTTATATAGCTCCCTAACACGCAGGGATCCTGCAGGGGCGAGGCTGCGTGAGGGTCCAGCCTCCACAGCACTCTGTGTTATGTAACATTATATTTATATAGCGCACTGACACCCTGGGATCCCGCAGGGGTGAGGCTGCGTGGGGGTCCAGCCTTCACAGCACTCTGTGTGATGTTACATTATTATATTTATATAGCGCACTGACACGCAGGGATCCCGCAGGGGCGAGGCTGCGTGAGGGTCCAGCCTTCACAGCACTCTGTGTGATGTTACATTATTATATTTATATAGCGCACTGACACGCAGGGATCCCGCAGGGGCGAGGCTGCGTGAGGGTCCAGCCTTCACAGCACTCTGTGTGATGTTACATTATTATATTTATATAGCGCACTGACACCCTGGGATCCCGCAGGGGCGAGGCTGCGTGAGGGTCCAGCCTTCACAGCACTCTGTGTGATGTTACATTATTATATTTATATAGCGCACTGACACCCAGGGATCCCGCAGGGGCGAGGCTGCGTGAGGGTCCAGCCTTCACAGCACTCTGTGTGATGTTACATTATTATATTTATATAGCGCACTGACACCCTGGGATCCCGCAGGGGCGAGGCTGCGTGAGGGTCCAGCCTTCACAGCACTCTGTGTGATGTTACATTATTATATTTATATAGCGCCCTGACACCCTGGGATCCCGCAGGGGTGAGGCTGCGTGAGGGTCCAGCCTTCACAGCACTCTGTGTGATGTTACATTATTATATTTATATAGCGCACTGACACCCTGGGATCCCGCAGGGGTGAGGCTGCGTGAGGGTCCAGCCTTCACAGCACTCTGTGTGATGTTACATTATTATATTTATATAGCTCACTGACACCCTGGGATCCTGCAGGGGCGAGGCTGCGTGAGGGTCCAGCCTTCACAGCACTCTGTGTGATGTTACATTATTATATTTATATAGCGCACTGACACCCTGGGATCCCGCAGGGGTGAGGCTGCGTGAGGGTCCAGCCTTCACAGCACTATGTGTTATGTTACATTATATTTATATAGCGCACTGACACCCTGGGATCCTGCAGGGGTGACGCTGCGTGAGGGTCCAGCCTCCACAGCACTCTGTGTGATGTTACATTATTATATTTATATAGCGCACTGACACGCAGGGATCCTGCAGGGGCGAGGCTGCGTGGGGGTCCAGCCTCCACAGCACTCTGTGTGATGTTACATTATTATATTTATATAGCGCACTGACACGCAGGGATCCTGCAGGGGTGAGGCGTGGCTGCGTGAGGGTCCAGCCTTCACAGCACTCTGTGTTATGTTACATTATTATATTTATATAGCGCACTGACACGCAGGGATCCTGCAGGGGCGAGGCTGCGTGAGGGTCCAGCCTCCACAGCACTCTGTGTGATGTTACATTATTATATTTATATAGCGCACTGACACCCTGGGATCCCGCAGGGGTGAGGCTGCGTGAGGGTCCAGCCTCCACAGCACTCTGTGTTATGTTACATTATTATATTTATATAGCGCACTGACACCCAGGGATCCCGCAGGGGTGAGGCTGCGTGAGGGTCCAGCCTTCACAGCACTATGTGTTATGTTACATTATATTTATATAGCGCACTGACACCCTGGGATCCTGCAGGGGTGACGCTGCGTGAGGGTCCAGCCTCCACAGCACTCTGTGTGATGTTACATTATTATATTTATATAGCGCACTGACACCCTGGGATCCTGCAGGGGCGAGGCTGCGTGAGGGTCCAGCCTTCACAGCACTCTGTGTGATGTTACATTATTATATTTATATAGCGCACTGACACCCTGGGATCCCGCAGGGGCGAGGCTGCGTGAGGGTCCAGCCTTCACAGCACTCTGTGTGATGTTACATTATTATATTTATATAGCGCACTGACACCCTGGGATCCCGCAGGGGTGAGGCTGCGTGAGGGTCCAGCATTCACAGCACTCTTTGTGATGTTACATTATTATATTTATATAGCGCCCTGACACCCTGGGATCCCGCAGGGGTGAGGCTGCGTGAGGGTCCAGTCTTCACAGCACTCTGTGTGATGTTACATTATTATATTTATATAGCGCACTGACACGCAGGGATCCTGCAGGGGTGAGGCTGCGTGAGGGTCCAGCCTTCACAGCACTCTGTGTGATGTTACATTATTATATTTATATAGCGCACTGACACCCTGGGATCCCGCAGGGGTGAGGCGTGGCTGTGTGAGGGTCCAGCCTTCACAGCACTCTGTGTGATGTTACATTATTATATTTATATAGCTCACTGACACCCTAGGATCCCGCAGGGGCGAGGCTGCGTGAGGGTCCAGCCTCCTCAGCACTCTGTGTTATGTTACATTATTATATTTATATAGCGCACTGACACCCTGGGATCCCGCAGGGGTGAGGCTGCGTGAGGGTCCAGCCTTCACAGCACTCTGTGTGATGTTACATTATTATATTTATATAGCGCACTGACACCCTGGGATCCCGCAGGGGTGAGGCTGCGTGAGGGTCCAGCCTCCACAGCACTCTGTGTGATGTTACATTATTATATTTATATAGCGCCCTGACACCCTGGGATCCCGCAGGGGCGAGGCTGCGTCTAGGGTCCAGCCTCCACAGCACTCTGTGTGATGTTACATTATTATATTTATATAGCGCACTGACACCCTGGGATCCCGCAGGGGTGAGGCTGCGTGGGGGTCCAGCCTTCACAGCACTCTGTGTGATGTTACATTATTATATTTATATAGCGCACTGACACCCTGGGATCCCGCAGGGGCGAGGCTGCGTGAGGGTCCAGCCTTCACAGCACTCTGTGTGATGTTACATTATTATATTTATATAGCGCTCTGACACCCAGGGATCCTGCAGGGGCGAGGCTGCGTGAGGGTCCAGCCTCCACAGCACTCTGTGTGATGTTACATTATTATATTTATATAGCGCACTGACACCCAGGGATCCTGCAGGGGCGAGGCTGCGTGAGGGTCCAGCCTTCACAGCACTCTGTGTGATGTTACATTATTATATTTATATAGCGCACTGACACCCAGGGATCCTGCAGGGGTGACGCTGCGTGAGGGTCCAGCCTCCACAGCACTCTGTGTGATGTTACATTATTATATTTATATAGCGCACTGACACGCAGGGATCCCGCAGGGGTGAGGCTGTGTGAGGGTCCAGCCTTCACAGCACTCTGTGTGATGTTACATTATTATATTTATATAGCGCACTGACACCCAGGGATCCTGCAGGGGTGAGGCTGCGTGAGGGTCCAGCCTCCACAGCACTCTGTGTGATGTTACATTATTATATTTATATAGCGCACTGACACCCTGGGATCCCGCAGGGGTGAGGCTGCGTGAGGGTCCAGTCTTCACAGCACTCTGTGTGATGTTACATTATTATATTTATATAGCGCACTGACACCCTGGGATCCCGCAGGGGTGAGGCTGCGTGGGGGTCCAGCCTTCACAGCACTCTGTGTGATGTTACATTATTATATTTATATAGCGCACTGACACCCAGGGATCCTGCAGGGGTGAGGCTGCGTGAGGGTCCAGCCTTCACAGCACTCTGTGTGATGTTACATTATTATATTTATATAGCGCACTGACACCCTGGGATCCTGCAGGGGTGAGGCGTGGCTGCGTGAGGGTCCAGCCTTCACAGCACTCTCTGTGATGTTACATTATTATATTTATATAGCGCACTGACACGCAGGGATCCCGCAGGGGTGAGGCTGCGTGAGGGTCCAGCCTTCACAGCACTCTGTGTGATGTTACATTATTATATTTATATAGCGCACTGACACGCAGGGATCCCGCAGGGGTGAGGCTGCGTGAGGGTCCAGCCTCCACAGCACTCTGTGTGATGTTACATTATTATATTTATATAGCGCACTGACACCCTGGGATCCCGCAGGGGCGAGGCTGCGTGGGGGTCCAGCCTTCACAGCACTCTGTGTGATGTTACATTATTATATTTATATAGCGCACTGACACCCTGGGATCCCGCAGTGGCGAGGCTGCGTGAGGGTCCAGCCTTCACAGCACTCTGTGTGATGTTACATTATTATATTTATATAGCGCACTGACACGCAGGGATCCCGCAGGGGTGAGGCTGCGTGAGGGTCCAGCCTTCACAGCACTCTGTGTGATGTTACATTATTATATTTATATAGCGCACTGACACGCAGGGATCCCGCAGGGGTGAGGCTGCGTGAGGGTCCAGCCTCCACAGCACTCTGTGTGATGTTACATTATTATATTTATATAGCGCACTGACACCCTGGGATCCCGCAGGGGCGAGGCTGCGTGAGGGTCCAGCCTTCACAGCACTCTGTGTGATGTTACATTATTATATTTATATAGCGCACTGACACGCAGGGATCCCGCAGGGGTGAGGCTGCGTGGGGGTCCAGCCTTCACAGCACTCTGTGTGATGTTACATTATTATATTTATATAGCTCACTGACACCCTGGGATCCCGCAGGGGCGAGGCTGCGTGAGGGTCCAGCCTTCACAGCACTCTGTGTGATGTTACATTATTATATTTATATAGCGCCCTGACACCCTGGGATCCCGCAGGGGCGAGGCTGCGTGAGGGTCCAGTCTTCACAGCACTCTGTGTGATGTTACATTATTATATTTATATAGCGCACTGACACGCAGGGATCCCGCAGGGGTGAGGCTGCGTGAGGGTCCAGCCTTCACAGCACTCTGTGTGATGTTACATTATTATATTTATATAGCGCACTGACACGCAGGGATCCCGCAGGGGTGAGGCTGCGTGAGGGTCCAGCCTTCACAGCACTCTGTGTGATGTTACATTATTATATTTATATAGCGCACTGACACGCAGGGATCCTGCAGGGGTGAGGCTGCGTGAGGGTCCAGCCTTCACAGCACTCTGTGTGATGTTACATTATTATATTTATATAGCGCACTGACACGCAGGGATCCTGCAGGGGTGAGGCTGCGTGAGGGTCCAGCCTCCACAGCACTCTGTGTGATGTTACATTATTATATTTATATAGCGCACTGACACGCAGGGATCCTGCAGGGGCGAGGCTGCGTGAGGGTCCAGTCTTCACAGCACTCTGTGTGATGTTACATTATTATATTTATATAGCGCACTGACACGCAGGGATCCCGCAGGGGTGAGGCTGCGTGAGGGTCCAGCCTTCACAGCACTCTGTGTGATGTTACATTATTATATTTATATAGCGCACTGACACGCAGGGATCCTGCAGGGGTGAGGCTGCGTGAGGGTCCAGCCTTCACAGCACTCTGTGTGATGTTACATTATTATATTTATATAGCGCACTGACACCCAGGGATCCTGCAGGGGTGAGGCTGCGTGAGGGTCCAGCCTCCACAGCACTCTGTGTGATGTTACATTATTATATTTATATAGCGCACTGACACGCAGGGATCCTGCAGGGGCGAGGCTGCGTGAGGGTCCAGTCTTCACAGCACTCTGTGTGATGTTACATTATTATATTTATATAGCGCACTGACACCCTGGGATCCCGCAGGGGCGAGGCTGCGTGAGGGTCCAGCATTCACAGCACTCTGTGTGATGTTACATTATTATATTTATATAGCGCACTGACACGCAGGGATCCTGCAGGGGTGAGGCTGCGTGAGGGTCCAGCCTCCACAGCACTCTGTGTGATGTTACATTATTATATTTATATAGCGCACTGACACGCAGGGATCCCGCAGGGGTGAGGCTGCGTGAGGGTCCAGCCTCCACAGCACTCTGTGTGATGTTACATTATTATATTTATATAGCGCACTGACACCCTGGGATCCCGCAGGGGTGAGGCTGCGTGAGGGTCCAGCCTCCACAGCACTCTGTGTGATGTTACATTATTATATTTATATAGCGCACTGACACGCAGGGATCCCGCAGGGGTGAGGCTGCGTGAGGGTCCAGCCTCCACAGCACTCTGTGTTATGTAACATTATATTTATATAGCGCACTGACACGCAGGGATCCTGCAGGGGCGAGGCTGCGTGAGGGTCCAGCCTTCACAGCACTCTGTGTGATGTTACATTATTATATTTATATAGCGCACTGACACGCAGGGATCCCGCAGGGGTGAGGCTGCGTGAGGGTCCAGCCTCCACAGCACTCTGTGTTATGTAACATTATATTTATATAGCGCACTGACACCCTGGGATCCTGCAGGGGTGAGGCTGCGTGAGGGTCCAGCCTTCACAGCACTCTGTGTGATGTTACATTATTATATTTATATAGCGCCCTGACACCCTGGGATCCCGCAGGGGTGAGGCTGCGTGGGGGTCCAGCCTTCACAGCACTCTGTGTGATGTTACATTATTATATTTATATAGCGCACTGACACGCAGGGATCCTGCAGGGGTGAGGCTGCGTGAGGGTCCAGCCTTCACAGCACTCTGTGTGATGTTACATTATTATATTTATATAGCGCACTGACACGCAGGGATCCTGCAGGGGTGACGCTGCGTGAGGGTCCAGCCTTCACAGCACTCTGTGTGATGTTACATTATTATATTTATATAGCGCACTGACACCCTGGGATCCCGCAGGGGTGAGGCTGCGTGGGGGTCCAGCCTTCACAGCACTCTGTGTGATGTTACATTATTATATTTATATAGCGCCCAGACACGCAGGGATCCCGCAGGGGTGAGGCGTGGCTGTGTGAGGGTCCAGCCTTCACAGCACTCTGTGTGATGTTACATTATTATATTTATATAGCTCACTGACACCCTGGGATCCCGCAGGGGTGAGGCTGCGTGAGGGTCCAGTCTTCACAGCACTCTGTGTTATGTTACATTATTATATTTATATAGCGCACTGACACCCTGGGATCCCGCAGGGGTGAGGCTGCGTGAGGGTCCAGCCTTCACAGCACTCTGTGTGATGTTACATTATTATATTTATATAGCTCACTGACACCCAGGGATCCCGCAGGGGTGAGGCTGCGTGAGGGTCCAGCCTTCACAGCACTCTGTGTGATGTTACATTATTATATTTATATAGCGCACTGACACCCTGGGATCCTGCAGGGGTGAGGCTGCGTGAGGGTCCAGCCTTCACAGCACTCTCTGTGATGTTACATTATTATATTTATATAGCTCACTGACACCCTGGGATCCTGCAGGGGTGACGCTGCGTGAGGGTCCAGCCTTCACAGCACTCTGTGTTATGTTACATTATTATATTTATATAGCTCACTGACACCCTGGGATCCTGCAGGGGTGAGGCTGCGTGAGGGTCCAGCATTCACAGCACTCTGTGTGATGTTACATTATTATATTTATATAGCGCACTGACACCCTGGGATCCCGCAGGGGTGAGGCTGCGTGAGGGTCCAGCCTTCACAGCACTCTGTGTGATGTTACATTATTATATTTATATAGCGCACTGACACCCTGGGATCCCGCAGGGGCGAGGCTGCGTGGGGGTCCAGCCTTCACAGCACTCTGTGTGATGTTACATTATTATATTTATATAGCGCACTGACACCCTGGGATCCTGCAGGGGCGAGGCTGCGTGAGGGTTCAGCCTTCACAGCACTCTGTGTGATGTTACATTATTATATTTATATAGCGCACTGACACCCTGGGATCCCGCAGGGGCGAGGCTGCGTGGGGGTCCAGCCTTCACAGCACTCTGTGTGATGTTACATTATTATATTTATATAGCGCACTGACACCCTGGGATCCCGCAGGGGCGAGGCTGCGTGGGGGTCCAGCCTTCACAGCACTCTGTGTGATGTTACATTATTATATTTATATAGCGCACTGACACCCTGGGATCCCGCAGGGGTGAGGCTGCGTGAGGGTCCAGCCTTCACAGCACTCTGTGTGATGTTACATTATTATATTTATAGCGCACTGACACCCAGGGATCCTGCAGGGGTGAGGCTGCGTGAGGGTCCAGCCTCCACAGCACTCTGTGTTATGTTACATTATTATATTTATATAGCTCACTGACACCCTGGGATCCTGCAGGGGTGAGGCTGCGTGAGGGTCCAGCCTTCACAGCACTCTGTGTGATGTTACATTATTATATTTATATAGCGCCCTGACACGCAGGGATCCTGCAGGGGCGAGGCTGCGTGAGGGTTCAGCCTTCACAGCACTCTGTGTGATGTTACATTATTATATTTATATAGCGCACTGACACCCTGGGATCCCGCAGGGGCGAGGCTGCGTGGGGGTCCAGCCTTCACAGCACTCTGTGTGATGTTACATTATTATATTTATATAGCGCACTGACACCCTGGGATCCCGCAGGGGTGAGGCTGCGTGAGGGTTCAGCCTTCACAGCACTCTGTGTGATGTTACATTATTATATTTATATAGCGCACTGACACCCTGGGATCCCGCAGGGGCGAGGCTGCGTGAGGGTCCAGCCTTCACAGCACTCTGTGTGATGTTACATTATTATATTTATATAGCTCCCTAACACGCAGGGATCCTGCAGGGGCGAGGCTGCGTGAGGGTCCAGCCTCCACAGCACTCTGTGTTATGTAACATTATATTTATATAGCGCACTGACACCCTGGGATCCCGCAGGGGTGAGGCTGCGTGGGGGTCCAGCCTTCACAGCACTCTGTGTGATGTTACATTATTATATTTATATAGCGCACTGACACGCAGGGATCCCGCAGGGGCGAGGCTGCGTGAGGGTCCAGCCTTCACAGCACTCTGTGTGATGTTACATTATTATATTTATATAGCGCACTGACACGCAGGGATCCCGCAGGGGCGAGGCTGCGTGAGGGTCCAGCCTTCACAGCACTCTGTGTGATGTTACATTATTATATTTATATAGCGCACTGACACCCTGGGATCCCGCAGGGGCGAGGCTGCGTGAGGGTCCAGCCTTCACAGCACTCTGTGTGATGTTACATTATTATATTTATATAGCGCACTGACACCCAGGGATCCCGCAGGGGCGAGGCTGCGTGAGGGTCCAGCCTTCACAGCACTCTGTGTGATGTTACATTATTATATTTATATAGCGCACTGACACCCTGGGATCCTGCAGGGGCGAGGCTGCGTGAGGGTCCAGCCTTCACAGCACTCTGTGTGATGTTACATTATTATATTTATATAGCGCCCTGACACCCTGGGATCCCGCAGGGGTGAGGCTGCGTGAGGGTCCAGCCTTCACAGCACTCTGTGTGATGTTACATTATTATATTTATATAGCGCACTGACACCCTGGGATCCCGCAGGGGTGAGGCTGCGTGAGGGTCCAGCCTTCACAGCACTCTGTGTGATGTTACATTATTATATTTATATAGCTCACTGACACCCTGGGATCCTGCAGGGGCGAGGCTGCGTGAGGGTCCAGCCTTCACAGCACTCTGTGTGATGTTACATTATTATATTTATATAGCGCACTGACACCCTGGGATCCCGCAGGGGTGAGGCTGCGTGAGGGTCCAGCCTTCACAGCACTATGTGTTATGTTACATTATATTTATATAGCGCACTGACACCCTGGGATCCTGCAGGGGTGACGCTGCGTGAGGGTCCAGCCTCCACAGCACTCTGTGTGATGTTACATTATTATATTTATATAGCGCACTGACACGCAGGGATCCTGCAGGGGCGAGGCTGCGTGGGGGTCCAGCCTCCACAGCACTCTGTGTGATGTTACATTATTATATTTATATAGCGCACTGACACGCAGGGATCCTGCAGGGGTGAGGCGTGGCTGCGTGAGGGTCCAGCCTTCACAGCACTCTGTGTTATGTTACATTATTATATTTATATAGCGCACTGACACGCAGGGATCCTGCAGGGGCGAGGCTGCGTGAGGGTCCAGCCTCCACAGCACTCTGTGTGATGTTACATTATTATATTTATATAGCGCACTGACACCCTGGGATCCCGCAGGGGTGAGGCTGCGTGAGGGTCCAGCCTCCACAGCACTCTGTGTTATGTTACATTATTATATTTATATAGCGCACTGACACCCAGGGATCCCGCAGGGGTGAGGCTGCGTGAGGGTCCAGCCTTCACAGCACTATGTGTTATGTTACATTATATTTATATAGCGCACTGACACCCTGGGATCCTGCAGGGGTGACGCTGCGTGAGGGTCCAGCCTCCACAGCACTCTGTGTGATGTTACATTATTATATTTATATAGCGCACTGACACCCTGGGATCCTGCAGGGGCGAGGCTGCGTGAGGGTCCAGCCTTCACAGCACTCTGTGTGATGTTACATTATTATATTTATATAGCGCACTGACACCCTGGGATCCCGCAGGGGCGAGGCTGCGTGAGGGTCCAGCCTTCACAGCACTCTGTGTGATGTTACATTATTATATTTATATAGCGCCCTGACACCCTGGGATCCCGCAGGGGTGAGGCTGCGTGAGGGTCCAGCATTCACAGCACTCTTTGTGATGTTACATTATTATATTTATATAGCGCCCTGACACCCTGGGATCCCGCAGGGGTGAGGCTGCGTGAGGGTCCAGTCTTCACAGCACTCTGTGTGATGTTACATTATTATATTTATATAGCGCACTGACACGCAGGGATCCTGCAGGGGTGAGGCTGCGTGAGGGTCCAGCCTTCACAGCACTCTGTGTGATGTTACATTATTATATTTATATAGCGCACTGACACCCTGGGATCCCGCAGGGGTGAGGCGTGGCTGTGTGAGGGTCCAGCCTTCACAGCACTCTGTGTGATGTTACATTATTATATTTATATAGCTCACTGACACCCTAGGATCCCGCAGGGGCGAGGCTGCGTGAGGGTCCAGCCTCCTCAGCACTCTGTGTTATGTTACATTATTATATTTATATAGCGCACTGACACCCTGGGATCCCGCAGGGGTGAGGCTGCGTGAGGGTCCAGCCTTCACAGCACTCTGTGTGATGTTACATTATTATATTTATATAGCGCACTGACACCCTGGGATCCCGCAGGGGTGAGGCTGCGTGAGGGTCCAGCCTCCACAGCACTCTGTGTGATGTTACATTATTATATTTATATAGCGCCCTGACACCCTGGGATCCCGCAGGGGCGAGGCTGCGTCTAGGGTCCAGCCTCCACAGCACTCTGTGTGATGTTACATTATTATATTTATATAGCGCACTGACACCCTGGGATCCCGCAGGGGTGAGGCTGCGTGGGGGTCCAGCCTTCACAGCACTCTGTGTGATGTTACATTATTATATTTATATAGCGCACTGACACCCTGGGATCCCGCAGGGGCGAGGCTGCGTGAGGGTCCAGCCTTCACAGCACTCTGTGTGATGTTACATTATTATATTTATATAGCGCTCTGACACCCAGGGATCCTGCAGGGGCGAGGCTGCGTGAGGGTCCAGCCTCCACAGCACTCTGTGTGATGTTACATTATTATATTTATATAGCGCACTGACACCCAGGGATCCTGCAGGGGCGAGGCTGCGTGAGGGTCCAGCCTTCACAGCACTCTGTGTGATGTTACATTATTATATTTATATAGCGCACTGACACCCAGGGATCCTGCAGGGGTGACGCTGCGTGAGGGTCCAGCCTCCACAGCACTCTGTGTGATGTTACATTATTATATTTATATAGCGCACTGACACGCAGGGATCCCGCAGGGGTGAGGCTGTGTGAGGGTCCAGCCTTCACAGCACTCTGTGTGATGTTACATTATTATATTTATATAGCGCACTGACACCCAGGGATCCTGCAGGGGTGAGGCTGCGTGAGGGTCCAGCCTCCACAGCACTCTGTGTGATGTTACATTATTATATTTATATAGCGCACTGACACCCTGGGATCCCGCAGGGGTGAGGCTGCGTGAGGGTCCAGTCTTCACAGCACTCTGTGTGATGTTACATTATTATATTTATATAGCGCACTGACACCCTGGGATCCCGCAGGGGTGAGGCTGCGTGGGGGTCCAGCCTTCACAGCACTCTGTGTGATGTTACATTATTATATTTATATAGCGCACTGACACCCAGGGATCCTGCAGGGGTGAGGCTGCGTGAGGGTCCAGCCTTCACAGCACTCTGTGTGATGTTACATTATTATATTTATATAGCGCACTGACACCCTGGGATCCTGCAGGGGTGAGGCGTGGCTGCGTGAGGGTCCAGCCTTCACAGCACTCTCTGTGATGTTACATTATTATATTTATATAGCGCACTGACACGCAGGGATCCCGCAGGGGTGAGGCTGCGTGAGGGTCCAGCCTTCACAGCACTCTGTGTGATGTTACATTATTATATTTATATAGCGCACTGACACGCAGGGATCCCGCAGGGGTGAGGCTGCGTGAGGGTCCAGCCTCCACAGCACTCTGTGTGATGTTACATTATTATATTTATATAGCGCACTGACACCCTGGGATCCCGCAGGGGCGAGGCTGCGTGGGGGTCCAGCCTTCACAGCACTCTGTGTGATGTTACATTATTATATTTATATAGCGCACTGACACCCTGGGATCCCGCAGTGGCGAGGCTGCGTGAGGGTCCAGCCTTCACAGCACTCTGTGTGATGTTACATTATTATATTTATATAGCGCACTGACACGCAGGGATCCCGCAGGGGTGAGGCTGCGTGAGGGTCCAGCCTTCACAGCACTCTGTGTGATGTTACATTATTATATTTATATAGCGCACTGACACGCAGGGATCCCGCAGGGGTGAGGCTGCGTGAGGGTCCAGCCTCCACAGCACTCTGTGTGATGTTACATTATTATATTTATATAGCGCACTGACACCCTGGGATCCCGCAGGGGCGAGGCTGCGTGAGGGTCCAGCCTTCACAGCACTCTGTGTGATGTTACATTATTATATTTATATAGCGCACTGACACGCAGGGATCCCGCAGGGGTGAGGCTGCGTGGGGGTCCAGCCTTCACAGCACTCTGTGTGATGTTACATTATTATATTTATATAGCTCACTGACACCCTGGGATCCCGCAGGGGCGAGGCTGCGTGAGGGTCCAGCCTTCACAGCACTCTGTGTGATGTTACATTATTATATTTATATAGCGCCCTGACACCCTGGGATCCCGCAGGGGCGAGGCTGCGTGAGGGTCCAGTCTTCACAGCACTCTGTGTGATGTTACATTATTATATTTATATAGCGCACTGACACGCAGGGATCCTGCAGGGGCGAGGCTGCGTGAGGGTCCAGCCTCCACAGCACTCTGTGTGATGTTACATTATTATATTTATATAGCGCACTGACACGCAGGGATCCTGCAGGGGCGAGGCTGCGTGAGGGTCCAGCCTTCACAGCACTCTGTGTGATGTTACATTATTATATTTATATAGCGCACTGACACCCTGGGATCCCGCAGGGGTGAGGCTGCGTGAGGGTCCAGCATTCACAGCACTCTTTGTGATGTTACATTATTATATTTATATAGCGCCCTGACACCCTGGGATCCCGCAGGGGTGAGGCTGCGTGAGGGTCCAGTCTTCACAGCACTCTGTGTGATGTTACATTATTATATTTATATAGCGCACTGACACGCAGGGATCCTGCAGGGGTGAGGCTGCGTGAGGGTCCAGCCTTCACAGCACTCTGTGTGATGTTACATTATTATATTTATATAGCGCACTGACACCCTGGGATCCCGCAGGGGTGAGGCGTGGCTGTGTGAGGGTCCAGCCTTCACAGCACTCTGTGTGATGTTACATTATTATATTTATATAGCTCACTGACACCCTGGGATCCCGCAGGGGCGAGGCTGCGTGAGGGTCCAGCCTCCTCAGCACTCTGTGTTATGTTACATTATTATATTTATATAGCGCACTGACACCCTGGGATCCCGCAGGGGTGAGGCTGCGTGAGGGTCCAGCCTTCACAGCACTCTGTGTGATGTTACATTATTATATTTATATAGCGCACTGACACCCTGGGATCCCGCAGGGGTGAGGCTGCGTGAGGGTCCAGCCTCCACAGCACTCTGTGTGATGTTACATTATTATATTTATATAGCGCCCTGACACCCTGGGATCCCGCAGGGGCGAGGCTGCGTCTAGGGTCCAGCCTCCACAGCACTCTGTGTGATGTTACATTATTATATTTATATAGCGCACTGACACCCTGGGATCCCGCAGGGGCGAGGCTGCGTGAGGGTCCAGCCTTCACAGCACTCTGTGTGATGTTACATTATTATATTTATATAGCGCTCTGACACCCAGGGATCCTGCAGGGGCGAGGCTGCGTGAGGGTCCAGCCTCCACAGCACTCTGTGTGATGTTACATTATTATATTTATATAGCGCACTGACACCCAGGGATCCTGCAGGGGCGAGGCTGCGTGAGGGTCCAGCCTTCACAGCACTCTGTGTGATGTTACATTATTATATTTATATAGCGCACTGACACCCAGGGATCCTGCAGGGGTGACGCTGCGTGAGGGTCCAGCCTCCACAGCACTCTGTGTGATGTTACATTATTATATTTATATAGCGCACTGACACGCAGGGATCCCGCAGGGGTGAGGCTGCGTGAGGGTCCAGCCTTCACAGCACTCTGTGTGATGTTACATTATTATATTTATATAGCGCACTGACACCCAGGGATCCCGCAGGGGTGAGGCTGCGTGAGGGTCCAGCCTCCACAGCACTCTGTGTGATGTTACATTATTATATTTATATAGCGCACTGACACCCTGGGATCCCGCAGGGGTGAGGCTGCGTGAGGGTCCAGTCTTCACAGCACTCTGTGTGATGTTACATTATTATATTTATATAGCGCACTGACACCCTGGGATCCCGCAGGGGTGAGGCTGCGTGGGGGTCCAGCCTTCACAGCACTCTGTGTGATGTTACATTATTATATTTATATAGCGCACTGACACCCAGGGATCCTGCAGGGGTGAGGCTGCGTGAGGGTCCAGCCTTCACAGCACTCTGTGTGATGTTACATTATTATATTTATATAGCGCACTGACACCCTGGGATCCTGCAGGGGTGAGGCGTGGCTGCGTGAGGGTCCAGCCTTCACAGCACTCTCTGTGATGTTACATTATTATATTTATATAGCGCACTGACACGCAGGGATCCCGCAGGGGTGAGGCTGCGTGAGGGTCCAGCCTTCACAGCACTCTGTGTGATGTTACATTATTATATTTATATAGCGCACTGACACGCAGGGATCCCGCAGGGGTGAAGCTGCGTGAGGGTCCAGCCTCCACAGCACTCTGTGTGATGTTACATTATTATATTTATATAGCGCACTGACACCCTGGGATCCCGCAGGGGCGAGGCTGCGTGGGGGTCCAGCCTTCACAGCACTCTGTGTGATGTTACATTATTATATTTATATAGCGCACTGACACCCTGGGATCCCGCAGGGGCGAGGCTGCGTGAGGGTCCAGCCTTCACAGCACTCTGTGTGATGTTACATTATTATATTTATATAGCGCACTGACACGCAGGGATCCCGCAGGGGTGAGGCTGCGTGAGGGTCCAGCCTTCACAGCACTCTGTGTGATGTTACATTATTATATTTATATAGCGCACTGACACGCAGGGATCCCGCAGGGGTGAGGCTGCGTGAGGGTCCAGCCTCCACAGCACTCTGTGTGATGTTACATTATTATATTTATATAGCGCACTGACACCCTGGGATCCCGCAGGGGCGAGGCTGCGTGAGGGTCCAGCCTTCACAGCACTCTGTGTGATGTTACATTATTATATTTATATAGCGCACTGACACGCAGGGATCCCGCAGGGGTGAGGCTGCGTGGGGGTCCAGCCTTCACAGCACTCTGTGTGATGTTACATTATTATATTTATATAGCTCACTGACACCCTGGGATCCCGCAGGGGCGAGGCTGCGTGATGGTCCAGCCTTCACAGCACTCTGTGTGATGTTACATTATTATATTTATATAGCGCCCTGACACCCTGGGATCCCGCAGGGGCGAGGCTGCGTGAGGGTCCAGTCTTCACAGCACTCTGTGTGATGTTACATTATTATATTTATATAGCGCACTGACACGCAGGGATCCTGCAGGGGCGAGGCTGCGTGAGGGTCCAGCCTCCACAGCACTCTGTGTTATGTTACATTATTATATTTATATAGCGCCCTGACACCCTGGGATCCCGCAGGGGTGAGGCTGCGTGGGGGTCCAGCCTCCACAGCACTCTGTGTTATGTTACATTATTATATTTATATAGCGCACTGACACGCAGGGATCCTGCAGGGGTGAGGCTGCGTGAGGGTCCAGTCTTCACAGCACTCTGTGTGATGTTACATTATTATATTTATATAGCGCCCTGACACCCTGGGATCCCGCAGGGGTGAGGCGTGGCTGTGTGAGGGTCCAGCCTTCACAGCACTCTGTGTGATGTTACATTATTATATTTATATAGCGCACTGACACCCTGGGATCCCGCAGGGGTGAGGCTGCGTGAGGGTCCAGCCTTCACAGCACTCTGTGTGATGTTACATTATTATATTTATATAGCGCACTGACACCCAGGGATCCTGCAGGGGTGAGGCTGCGTGAGGGTCCAGTCTTCACAGCACTCTGTGTGATGTTACATTATTATATTTATATAGCGCACTGACACCCTGGGATCCCGCAGGGGTGAGGCTGCGTGGGGGTCCAGCCTTCACAGCACTCTGTGTGATGTTACATTATTATATTTATATAGCGCACTGACACGCAGGGATCCTGCAGGGGTGAGGCTGCGTGAGGGTCCAGCCTTCACAGCACTCTGTGTGATGTTACATTATTATATTTATATAGCGCACTGACACGCAGGGATCCTGCAGGGGTGAGGCTGCGTGAGGGTCCAGCCTTCACAGCACTCTGGGTTATGGTACATTATATTTATATAGCGCACTGACACCCTGGGATCCCGCAGGGGCGAGGCTGCGTGAGGGTCCAGCCTTCACAGCACTCTGTGTGATGTTACATTATTATATTTATATAGCGCACTGACACGCAGGGATCCTGCAGGGGCGAGGCTGCGTGGGGGTCCAGCCTCCACAGCACTCTGTGTGATGTTACATTATTATATTTATATAGCGCACTGACACGCAGGGATCCTGCAGGGGTGAGGCGTGGCTGCGTGAGGGTCCAGCCTTCACAGCACTCTGTGTTATGTTACATTATTATATTTATATAGCGCACTGACACGCAGGGATCCTGCAGGGGTGAGGCGTGGCTGCGTGAGGGTCCAGCCTTCACAGCACTCTGTGTGATGTTACATTATTATATTTATATAGCGCACTGACACGCAGGGATCCTGCAGGGGCGAGGCTGCGTGAGGGTCCAGCCTCCACAGCACTCTGTGTTATGTTACATTATTATATTTATATAGCGCACTGACACGTAGGGATCCTGCAGGGGTGAGGCTGCGTGAGGGTCCAGTCTTCACAGCACTCTGTGTGATGTTACATTATTATATTTATATAGCTCACTGACACGCAGGGATCCTGCAGGGGCGAGGCTGCGTGGGGGTCCAGCCTCCACAGCACTCTGTGTGATGTTACATTATTATATTTATATAGCGCACTGACACCCTGGGATCCCGCAGGGGCGAGGCTGCGTGAGGGTCCAGCCTCCTCAGCACTCTGTGTTATGTTACATTATTATATTTATATAGCGCACTGACACCCAGGGATCCTGCAGGGGTGACGCTGCGTGAGGGTCCAGCCTCCACAGCACTCTGTGTGATGTTACATTATTATATTTATATAGCGCACTGACACCCTGGGATCCCGCAGGGGCGAGGCTGCGTGAGGGTCCAGCCTTCACAGCACTCTGTGTGATGTTACATTATTATATTTATATAGCGCACTGACACGCAGGGATCCCGCAGGGGTGAGGCTGCGTGAGGGTCCAGCCTCCACAGCACTCTGTGTGATGTTACATTATTATATTTATATAGCGCACTGACACCCTGGGATCCCGCAGGGGCGAGGCTGCGTGAGGGTCCAGCCTTCACAGCACTCTGTGTGATGTTACATTATTATATTTATATAGCGCTCTGACACCCAGGGATCCTGCAGGGGCGAGGCTGCGTGAGGGTCCAGCCTCCACAGCACTCTGTGTGATGTTACATTATTATATTTATATAGCGCACTGACACCCTGGGATCCCTCAGGGGCGTGGCTGTGTGAGGGTCCAGCCTTCACAGCACTCTGTGTGATGTTACATTATTATATTTATATAGCGCACTGACACCCAGGGATCCTGCAGGGGTGAGGCTGCGTGAGGGTCCAGCCTCCACAGCACTCTGTGTGATGTTACATTATTATATTTATATAGCGCACTGACACGCAGGGATCCCGCAGGGGTGAGGCTGCGTGGGGGTCCAGCCTCCACAGCACTCTGTGTGATGTTACATTATTATATTTATATAGCGCACTGACACCCTGGGATCCCGCAGGGGCGAGGCTGCGTGGGGGTCCAGCCTCCACAGCACTCTGTGTTATGTTACATTATTATATTTATATAGCGCACTGACACGCAGGGATCCTGCAGGGGTGAGGCTGCGTGAGGGTCCAGTCTTCACAGCACTCTGTGTGATGTTACATTATTATATTTATATAGCGCCCTGACACCCTGGGATCCCGCAGGGGTGAGGCGTGGCTGTGTGAGGGTCCAGCCTTCACAGCACTCTGTGTGATGTTACATTATTATATTTATATAGCGCACTGACACCCTGGGATCCCGCAGGGGTGAGGCTGCGTGAGGGTCCAGCCTTCACAGCACTCTGTGTGATGTTACATTATTATATTTATATAGCGCACTGACACCCAGGGATCCTGCAGGGGTGAGGCTGCGTGAGGGTCCAGTCTTCACAGCACTCTGTGTGATGTTACATTATTATATTTATATAGCGCACTGACACCCTGGGATCCCGCAGGGGTGAGGCTGCGTGGGGGTCCAGCCTTCACAGCACTCTGTGTGATGTTACATTATTATATTTATATAGCGCACTGACACGCAGGGATCCTGCAGGGGTGAGGCTGCGTGAGGGTCCAGCCTTCACAGCACTCTGTGTGATGTTACATTATTATATTTATATAGCGCACTGACACGCAGGGATCCTGCAGGGGTGAGGCTGCGTGAGGGTCCAGCCTTCACAGCACTCTGGGTTATGGTACATTATATTTATATAGCGCACTGACACCCTGGGATCCCGCAGGGGCGAGGCTGCGTGAGGGTCCAGCCTTCACAGCACTCTGTGTGATGTTACATTATTATATTTATATAGCGCACTGACACGCAGGGATCCTGCAGGGGCGAGGCTGCGTGGGGGTCCAGCCTCCACAGCACTCTGTGTGATGTTACATTATTATATTTATATAGCGCACTGACACGCAGGGATCCTGCAGGGGTGAGGCGTGGCTGCGTGAGGGTCCAGCCTTCACAGCACTCTGTGTTATGTTACATTATTATATTTATATAGCGCACTGACACGCAGGGATCCTGCAGGGGTGAGGCGTGGCTGCGTGAGGGTCCAGCCTTCACAGCACTCTGTGTGATGTTACATTATTATATTTATATAGCGCACTGACACGCAGGGATCCTGCAGGGGCGAGGCTGCGTGAGGGTCCAGCCTCCACAGCACTCTGTGTTATGTTACATTATTATATTTATATAGCGCACTGACACGTAGGGATCCTGCAGGGGTGAGGCTGCGTGAGGGTCCAGTCTTCACAGCACTCTGTGTGATGTTACATTATTATATTTATATAGCTCACTGACACGCAGGGATCCTGCAGGGGCGAGGCTGCGTGGGGGTCCAGCCTCCACAGCACTCTGTGTGATGTTACATTATTATATTTATATAGCGCACTGACACCCTGGGATCCCGCAGGGGCGAGGCTGCGTGAGGGTCCAGCCTCCTCAGCACTCTGTGTTATGTTACATTATTATATTTATATAGCGCACTGACACCCAGGGATCCTGCAGGGGTGACGCTGCGTGAGGGTCCAGCCTCCACAGCACTCTGTGTGATGTTACATTATTATATTTATATAGCGCACTGACACCCTGGGATCCCGCAGGGGCGAGGCTGCGTGAGGGTCCAGCCTTCACAGCACTCTGTGTGATGTTACATTATTATATTTATATAGCGCACTGACACGCAGGGATCCCGCAGGGGTGAGGCTGCGTGAGGGTCCAGCCTTCACAGCACTCTGTGTGATGTTACATTATTATATTTATATAGCTCACTGACACCCTGGGATCCCGCAGGGGTGAGGCTGCGTGAGGGTCCAGCCTTCACAGCACTCTGTGTTATGTTACATTATTATATTTATATAGCGCACTGACACCCTGGGATCCCGCAGGGGTGAGGCTGCGTGGGGGTCCAGCCTTCACAGCACTCTGTGTGATGTTACATTATTATATTTATATAGCGCACTGACACCCTGGGATCCTGCAGGGGCGAGGCTGCGTGAGGGTCCAGCCTTCACAGCACTCTGTGTGATGTTACATTATTATATTTATATAGCGCACTGACACCCTGGGATCCCGCAGGGGCGAGGCTGCGTGAGGGTCCAGCCTTCACAGCACTCTGTGTGATGTTACATTATTATATTTATATAGCGCACTGACACCCTGGGATCCCGCAGGGGTGAGGCTGCGTGAGGGTCCAGTCTTCACAGCACTCTGTGTGATGTTACATTATTATATTTATATAGCGCACTGACACCCTGGGATCCCGCAGGGGTGAGGCTGCGTGGGGGTCCAGCCTTCACAGCACTCTGTGTGATGTTACATTATTATATTTATATAGCGCACTGACACCCTGGGATCCCGCAGGGGCGAGGCTGCGTGGGGGTCCAGCCTTCACAGCACTCTGTGTGATGTTACATTATTATATTTATATAGCGCACTGACACCCTGGGATCCCGCAGGGGCGAGGCTGCGTGGGGGTCCAGCCTTCACAGCACTCTGTGTGATGTTACATTATTATATTTATATAGCGCACTGACACCCTGGGATCCCGCAGGGGTGAGGCTGCGTGAGGGTCCAGCCTCCACAGCACTCTGTGTGATGTTACATTATTATATTTATATAGCGCACTGACACCCTGGGATCCTGCAGGGGCGAGGCTGCGTGAGGGTCCAGCCTTCACAGCACTCTGTGTGATGTTACATTATTATATTTATATAGCGCACTGACACCCTGGGATCCCGCAGGGGCGAGGCTGCGTGAGGGTCCAGCCTTCACAGCACTCTGTGTGATGTTACATTATTATATTTATATAGCGCACTGACACCCTGGGATCCCGCAGGGGTGAGGCTGCGTGGGGGTCCAGCCTTCACAGCACTCTGTGTGATGTTACATTATTATATTTATATAGCGCACTGACACCCTGGGATCCTGCAGGGGCGAGGCTGCGTGAGGGTCCAGCCTTCACAGCACTCTGTGTGATGTTACATTATTATATTTATATAGCGCACTGACACCCTGGGATCCCGCAGGGGCGAGGCTGCGTGAGGGTCCAGCCTCCACAGCACTCTGTGTGATGTTACATTATTATATTTATATAGCGCACTGACACCCTGGGATCCTGCAGGGGCGAGGCTGCGTGAGGGTCCAGCCTTCACAGCACTCTGTGTGATGTTACATTATTATATTTATATAGCGCACTGACACCCTGGGATCCCGCAGGGGCGAGGCTGCGTGAGGGTCCAGCCTTCACAGCACTCTGTGTGATGTTACATTATTATATTTATATAGCGCACTGACACCCTGGGATCCTGCAGGGGTGAGGCTGCGTGAGGGTCCAGCCTTCACAGCACTCTGTGTGATGTTACATTATTATATTTATATAGCGCACTGACACGCAGGGATCCCGCAGGGGTGAGGCTGCGTGAGGGTCCAGCCTTCACAGCACTCTGTGTGATGTTACATTATTATATTTATATAGCGCCCTGACACCCTGGGATCCCGCAGGGGTGAGGCTGCGTGAGGGTCCAGTCTTCACAGCACTCTGTGTGATGTTACATTATTATATTTATATAGCGCACTGACACGCAGGGATCCTGCAGGGGCGAGGCTGCGTGAGGGTCCAGCCTCCACAGCACTCTGTGTGATGTTACATTATTATATTTATATAGCGCACTGACACCCTGGGATCCCGCAGGGGTGAGGCTGCGTGAGGGTCCAGCATTCACAGCACTCTCTGTGATGTTACATTATTATATTTATATAGCGCACTGACACCCTGGGATCCTGCAGGGGTGAGGCTGCGTGAGGGTCCAGCCTTCACAGCACTCTGTGTGATGTTACATTATTATATTTATATAGCTCACTGACACCCTGGGATCCTGCAGGGGTGAGGCTGCGTGAGGGTCCAGCCTTCACAGCACTCTGTGTGATGTTACATTATTATATTTATATAGCGCACTGACACCCTGGGATCCCGCAGGGGTGAGGCTGCGTGAGGGTCCAGCCTTCACAGCACTCTGTGTGATGTTACATTATTATATTTATATAGCGCACTGACACCCTGGGATCCCGCAGGGGTGAGGCTGCGTGAGGGTCCAGCCTTCACAGCACTCTGTGTTATGTTACATTATTATATTTATATAGCGCACTGACACCCAGGGATCCTGCAGGGGCGAGGCTGCGTGAGGGTCCAGCCTTCACAGCACTCTGTGTGATGTTACATTATTATATTTATATAGCGCACTGACACCCTGGGATCCCGCAGGGGTGAGGCTGCGTGGGGGTCAGCCTCCACAGCACTCTGTGTGATGTTACATTATTATATTTATATAGCTCACTGACACGCAGGGATCCCGCAGGGGTGAGGCTGCGTGAGGGTCCAGCCTCCACAGCACTCTGTGTGATGTTACATTATTATATTTATATAGCGCACTGACACCCTGGGATCCCGCAGGGGCGAGGCTGCGTGAGGGTCCAGCCTTCACAGCACTCTGTGTGATGTTACATTATTATATTTATATAGCGCACTGACACGCAGGGATCCTGCAGGGGTGAGGCTGCGTGAGGGTCCAGCCTTCACAGCACTCTGTGTGATGTTACATTATTATATTTATATAGCGCACTGACACGCAGGGATCCTGCAGGGGTGAGGCTGCGTGAGGGTCCAGCCTTCACAGCACTCTGTGTGATGTTACATTATTATATTTA
Organism: Pleurodeles waltl; assembly: GCF_031143425.1. Lineage (NCBI taxonomy): Eukaryota > Metazoa > Chordata > Amphibia > Caudata > Salamandridae > Pleurodeles > Pleurodeles waltl. Next base: position 7,548,806 of record NC_090446.1, read on the forward strand.
TATAGCGCACTGACACGCAGGGATCCCGCAGGGGCGAGGCTGCGTGAGGGTCCAGCCTCCACAGCACTCTGTGTGATGTTACATTATTATATTTATATAGCGCACTGACACGCAGGGATCCTGCAGGGGTGAGGCTGCGTGGGGGTCCAGCCTTCACAGCACTCTGTGTGATGTTACATTATTATATTTATATAGCGCACTGACACGCAGGGATCCCGCAGGGGTGAGGCTGCGTGAGGGTCCAGCCTTCACAGCACTCTGTGTGATGTTACATTATTATATTTATATAGTGCACTGACACGCAGGGATCCCGCAGGGGTGAGGCTGCGTGAGGGTCCAGCCTTCACAGCACTCTGTGTGATGTTACATTATTATATTTATATAGCTCACTGACACGCAGGGATCCTGCAGGGGCGACGCTGCGTGAGGGCCCAGCCTCCACAGCACTCTGTGTTATGTTACATTATTATATTTATATAGCGCACTGACACCCTGGGATCCCGCAGGGGTGAGGCTGCGTGAGGGTCCAGCCTTCACAGCACTCTGTGTGATGTTACATTATTATATTTATATAGCTCCCTGACACGCAGGGATCCTGCAGGGGTGAGGCTGCGTGAGGGTCCAGCCTTCACAGCACTCTGTGTGATGTTACATTATTATATTTATATAGCTCCCTGACACCCTGGGATCCCGCAGGGGCGAGGCTGCGTGAGGTTCCAGCCTTCACAGCACTCTGTGTGATGTTACATTATTATATTTATATAGCGCACTGACACCCTGGGATCCTGCAGGGGTGAGGCTGCGTGGGGGTCCAGCCTTCACAGCACTCTGTGTGATGTTACATTATTATATTTATATAGCGCACTGACACCCTGGGATCCCGCAGGGGCGAGGCTGCGTGGGGGTCCAGCCTTCACAGCACTCTGTGTGATGTTACATTATTATATTTATATAGCTCACTGACACCCTGGGATCCCGCAGGGGCGAGGCTGCGTGAGGGTCCAGCATTCACAGCACTCTGTGTGATGTTACATTATTATATTTATATAGCGCCCTGACACCCTGGGATCCCGCAGGGGTGAGGCTGCGTGAGGGTCCAGCCTTCACAGCACTCTGTGTGATGTTACATTATTATATTTATATAGCGCACTGACACCCTGGGATCCCGCAGGGGCGAGGCTGCGTGAGGGTCCAGCCTTCACAGCACTCTGTGTGATGTTACATTATTATATTTATATAGCGCACTGACACGCAGGGATCCCGCAGGGGTGAGGCTGCGTGAGGGTCCAGCCTTCAGAGCACTCTGTGTGATGTTACATTATTATATTTATATAGCGCACTGACACGCAGGGATCCCGCAGGGGTGAGGCTGCGTGAGGGTCCAGCCTTCACAGCACTCTGTGTGATGTTACATTATTATATTTATATAGCTCACTGACACCCTGGGATCCCGCAGGGGTGAGGCTGCGTGAGGGTCCAGTCTTCACAGCACTCTGTGTGATGTTACATTATTATATTTATATAGCGCACTGACACGCAGGGATCCTGCAGGGGTGAGGCGTGGCTGCGTGAGGGTCCAGCCTTCACAGCACTCTGTGTGATGTTACATTATTATATTTATATAGCGCCCTGACACCCTGGGATCCCGCAGGGGTGAGGCTGCGTGAGGGTCCAGCCTTCACAGCACTCTGTGTGATGTTACATTATTATATTTATATAGCTCACTGACACCCTGGGATCCCGCAGGGGTGAGGCTGCGTGAGGGTCCAGTCTTCACAGCACTCTGTGTGATGTTACATTATTATATTTATATAGCGCTCTGACACCCAGGGATCCTGCAGGGGTGAGGCTGCGTGAGGGTCCAGCCTTCACAGCACTCTGTGTGATGTTACATTATTATATTTATATAGCGCACTGACACGCAGGGATCCCGCAGGGGTGAGGCTGCGTGGGGGTCCAGCCTTCACAGCACTCTGTGTGATGTTACATTATTATATTTATATAGCGCACTGACACCCTGGGATCCCGCAGGGGCGAGGCTGCGTGAGGGTCCAGCCTTCACAGCACTCTGTGTGATGTTACATTATTATATTTATATAGCGCACTGACACCCTGGGATCCCGCAGGGGCGAGGCTGCGTGAGGGTCCAGCCTTCACAGCACTCTGTGTGATGTTACATTATTATATTTATATAGCGCACTGACACCCTGGGATCCCGCAGGGGCGAGGCTCCGTGAGGGTCCAGCCTTCACAGCACTCTGTGTGATGTTACATTATTATATTTATATAGCTCACTGACACCCTGGGATCCTGCAGGGGCGAGGCTGCGTGAGGGTCCAGCCTTCACAGCACTCTGTGTGATGTTACATTATTATATTTATATAGCGCACTGACACGCAGGGATCCTGCAGGGGCGAGGCTGCGTGAGGGTCCAGCCTTCACAGCACTCTGTGTGATGTTACATTATTATATTTATATAGCGCACTGACACCCTGGGATCCCGCAGGGGCGAGGCTGCGTGAGGGTCCAGCCTTCACAGCACTCTGTGTGATGTTACATTATTATATTTATATAGCTCACTGACACCCTGGGATCCTGCAGGGGCGAGGCTGCGTGAGGGTCCAGCCTCCACAGCACTCTGTGTGATGTTACATTATTATATTTATATAGCGCACTGACACCCAGGGATCCTGCAGGGGTGAGGCTGCGTGAGGGTCCAGCCTCCACAGCACTCTGTGTGATGTTACATTATTATATTTATATAGCGCACTGACACGCAGGGATCCTGCAGGGGTGAGGCTGTGTGGGGGTCCAGCCTCCACAGCACTCTGTGTGATGTTACATTATTATATTTATATAGCGCACTGACACCCTGGGATCCCGCAGGGGCGAGGCTGCGTGAGGGTCCAGCCTTCACAGCACTCTGTGTGATGTTACATTATTATATTTATATAGCGCACTGACACGCAGGGATCCCGCAGGGGCGTGGCTGCGTGAGGGTCCAGCCTTCACAGCACTCTCTGTGATGTTACATTATTTTATTTATATAGCTCCCTGACACCCTGGGATCCCGCAGGGGCGAGGCTGCGTGAGGGTCCAGCCTTCACAGCACTCTGTGTGATGGTACATTATTATATTTATATAGCGCACTGACACCCAGGGATCCCGCAGGGGCGAGGCTGCGTGAGGGTCCAGCCTTCACAGCACTCTCTGTGATGTTACATTATTATATTTATATAGCGCACTGACACCCTGGGATCCCGCAGGGGCGAGGCTGCGTGAGGGTCCAGCCTTCACAGCACTCTGTGTGATGTTACATTATTATATTTATATAGCGCACTGACACGCAGGGATCCTGCAGGGGCGAGGCTGCGTGAGGGTCCAGCCTCCACAGCACTCTGTGTGATGTTACATTATTATATTTATATAGCGCACTGACACGCAGGGATCCTGCAGGGGTGAGGCTGCGTGAGGGTCCAGCCTTCACAGCACTCTGTGTGATGTAACATTATTATATTTATATAGCGCACTGACACGCAGGGATCCTGCAGGGGCGAGGCTGCGTGAGGGTCCAGCCTCCACAGCACTCTGTGTGATGTAACATTATTATATTTATATAGCGCCCTGACACGCAGGGATCCTGCAGGGGCGAGGCTGCGTGGGGGTCCAGCCTTCACAGCACTCTGTGTGATGTTACATTATTATATTTATATAGCGCACTGACACCCTGGGATCCCGCAGGGGCGAGGCTGCGTGAGGTTCCAGCCTTCACAGCACTCTGTGTGATGTTACATTATTATATTTATATAGCGCCCTGACACCCTGGGATCCTGCAGGGGCGAGGCTGCGTGAGGGTCCAGCCTCCACAGCACTCTGTGTGATGTTACATTATTATATTTATATAGCGCACTGACACGCAGGGATCCTGCAGGGGTGAGGCTGCGTGGGGGTCCAGCCTCCACAGCACTCTGTGTGATGTTACATTATTATATTTATATAGCGCACTGACACCCTGGGATCCCGCAGGGGCGAGGCTGCATGAGGGTCCAGCCTTCACAGCACTCTGTGTGATGTTACATTATTATATTTATATAGCGCACTGACACGCAGGGATCCCGCAGGGGCGTGGCTGCGTGAGGGTCCAGCCTTCACAGCACTCTGTGTGATGTTACATTATTATATTTATATAGCTCCCTGACACCCTGGGATCCCGCAGGGGCGAGGCTGCGTGAGGGTCCAGCCTTCACAGCACTCTGTGTGATGTTACATTATTATATTTATATAGCGCACTGACACCCAGGGATCCCGCAGGGGCGAGGCTGCGTGAGGGTCCAGCCTTCACAGCACTCTCTGTGATGTTACATTATTATATTTATATAGCGCACTGACACGCAGGGATCCCGCAGGGGTGAGGCTGCGTGAGGGTCCAGCCTTCACAGCACTCTGTGTGATGTTACATTATTATATTTATATAGCGCACTGACACCCTGGGATCCCGCAGGGGTGAGGCTGCGTGAGGGTCCAGCCTTCACAGCACTCTGTGTGATGTTACATTATTATATTTATATAGCTCACTGACACCCTGGGATCCTGCAGGGGTGAGGCTGCGTGAGGGTCCAGCCTTCACAGCACTCTGTGTGATGTTACATTATTATATTTATATAGCGCACTGACACGCAGGGATCCTGCAGGGGTGAGGCGTGGCTGTGTGAGGGTCCAGCCTTCACAGCACTCTGTGTGATGTTACATTATTATATTTATATAGCGCACTGACACGCAGGGATCCCGCAGGGGTGAGGCTGCGTGGGGGTCCAGTCTTCACAGCACTCTGTGTGATGTTACATTATTATATTTATATAGCTCACTGACACCCTGGGATCCTGCAGGGGTGAGGCTGCGTGAGGGTCCAGCCTCCACAGCACTCTGTGTGATGTTACATTATTATATTTATATAGCGCACTGACACCCTGGGATCCCGCAGGGGCGAGGCTGCGTGAGGGTCCAGCCTTCACAGCACTCTGTGTGATGTTACATTATTATATTTATATAGCGCACTGACACGCAGGGATCCTGCAGGGGCGAGGCTGCGTGAGGGTCCAGCCTCCACAGCACTCTGTGTTATGTTACATTATATTTATATAGCGCACTGACACCCTGGGATCCCGCAGGGGCGAGGCTGCGTGAGGGTCCAGCCTTCACAGCACTCTGTGTGATGTTACATTATTATATTTATATAGCGCACTGACACGCAGGGATCCCGCAGGGGTGAGGCTGCGTGGGGGTCCAGCCTTCACAGCACTCTGTGTGATGTTACATTATTATATTTATATAGCTCACTGACACCCTGGGATCCTGCAGGGGCGAGGCTGCGTGAGGGTCCAGCCTTCACAGCACTCTGTGTGATGTTACATTATTATATTTATATAGCGCACTGACACGCAGGGATCCTGCAGGGGTGAGGCTGCGTGGGGGTCCAGCCTTCACAGCACTCTGTGTGATGTTACATTATTATATTTATATAGCTCACTGACACCCTGGGATCCCGCAGGGGCGAGGCTGTGTGAGGTTCCAGCCTTCACAGCACTCTGTGTGATGTTACATTATTATATTTATATAGCGCACTGACACCCTGGGATCCTGCAGGGGTGAGGCTGCGTGAGGGTCCAGCCTCCACAGCACTCTGTGTGATGTTACATTATTATATTTATATAGCGCACTGACACCCTGGGATCCCGCAGGGGTGAGGCTGCGTGGGGGTCCAGCCTTCACAGCACTCTGTGTGATGTTACATTATTATATTTATATAGCGCACTGACACCCTGGGATCCCGCAGGGGCGAGGCTGCGTGAGGGTCCAGCCTCCACAGCACTCTGTGTGATGTTACATTATTATATTTATATAGCGCACTGACACCCTGGGATCCTGCAGGGGTGAGGCGTGGCTGCGTGAGGGTCCAGCCTTCACAGCACTCTGTGTGATGTTACATTATTATATTTATATAGCGCACTGACACCCTGGGATCCCGCAGGGGTGAGGCTGCGTGAGGGTCCAGCCTTCACAGCACTCTCTGTGATGTTACATTATTATATTTATATAGCTCACTGACACCCTGGGATCCTGCAGGGGTGAGGCTGCGTGGGGGTCCAGCCTTCACAGCACTCTGTGTGATGTTACATTATTATATTTATATAGCGCACTGACACCCTGGGATCCCGCAGGGGCGAGGCTGCGTGGGGGTCCAGCCTTCACAGCACTCTGTGTGATGTTACATTATTATATTTATATAGCTCACTGACACCCTGGGATCCCGCAGGGGCGAGGCTGCGTGAGGGTCCAGCATTCACAGCACTCTGTGTGATGTTACATTATTATATTTATATAGCGCCCTGACACCCTGGGATCCCGCAGGGGTGAGGCTGCGTGAGGGTCCAGCCTTCACAGCACTCTGTGTGATGTTACATTATTATATTTATATAGCGCACTGACACCCTGGGATCCCGCAGGGGCGAGGCTGCGTGAGGGTCCAGCCTTCACAGCACTCTGTGTGATGTTACATTATTATATTTATATAGCGCACTGACACCCTGGGATCCCGCAGGGGTGAGGCTGCGTGAGGGTCCAGCATTCACAGCACTCTCTGTGATGTTACATTATTATATTTATATAGCGCACTGACACCCTGGGATCCTGCAGGGGTGAGGCTGCGTGAGGGTCCAGCCTTCACAGCACTCTGTGTGATGTTACATTATTATATTTATATAGCTCACTGACACCCTGGGATCCTGCAGGGGTGAGGCTGCGTGAGGGTCCAGCCTTCACAGCACTCTGTGTGATGTTACATTATTATATTTATATAGCGCACTGACACCCTGGGATCCCGCAGGGGTGAGGCTGCGTGAGGGTCCAGCCTTCACAGCACTCTGTGTGATGTTACATTATTATATTTATATAGCGCACTGACACCCTGGGATCCCGCAGGGGTGAGGCTGCGTGAGGGTCCAGCCTTCACAGCACTCTGTGTTATGTTACATTATTATATTTATATAGCGCACTGACACCCAGGGATCCTGCAGGGGCGAGGCTGCGTGAGGGTCCAGCCTTCACAGCACTCTGTGTGATGTTACATTATTATATTTATATAGCGCACTGACACCCTGGGATCCCGCAGGGGTGAGGCTGCGTGGGGGTCAGCCTCCACAGCACTCTGTGTGATGTTACATTATTATATTTATATAGCTCACTGACACGCAGGGATCCCGCAGGGGTGAGGCTGCGTGAGGGTCCAGCCTCCACAGCACTCTGTGTGATGTTACATTATTATATTTATATAGCGCACTGACACCCTGGGATCCCGCAGGGGCGAGGCTGCGTGAGGGTCCAGCCTTCACAGCACTCTGTGTGATGTTACATTATTATATTTATATAGCGCACTGACACGCAGGGATCCTGCAGGGGTGAGGCTGCGTGAGGGTCCAGCCTTCACAGCACTCTGTGTGATGTTACATTATTATATTTATATAGCGCACTGACACGCAGGGATCCTGCAGGGGTGAGGCTGCGTGAGGGTCCAGCCTTCACAGCACTCTGTGTGATGTTACATTATTATATTTATATAGCGCACTGACACGCAGGGATCCCGCAGGGGCGAGGCTGCGTGAGGGTCCAGCCTCCACAGCACTCTGTGTGATGTTACATTATTATATTTATATAGCGCACTGACACGCAGGGATCCTGCAGGGGTGAGGCTGCGTGGGGGTCCAGCCTTCACAGCACTCTGTGTGATGTTACATTATTATATTTATATAGCGCACTGACACGCAGGGATCCCGCAGGGGTGAGGCTGCGTGTGGGTCCAGCCTTCACAGCACTCTGTGTGATGTTACATTATTATATTTATATAGTGCACTGACACGCAGGGATCCCGCAGGGGTGAGGCTGCGTGAGGGTCCAGCCTTCACAGCACTCTGTGTGATGTTACATTATTATATTTATATAGCTCACTGACACGCAGGGATCCTGCAGGGGCGACGCTGCGTGAGGGCCCAGCCTCCACAGCACTCTGTGTTATGTTACATTATTATATTTATATAGCGCACTGACACCCTGGGATCCCGCAGGGGTGAGGCTGCGTGAGGGTCCAGCCTTCACAGCACTCTGTGTGATGTTACATTATTATATTTATATAGCTCCCTGACACGCAGGGATCCTGCAGGGGTGAGGCTGCGTGAGGGTCCAGCCTTCACAGCACTCTGTGTGATGTTACATTATTATATTTATATAGCTCCCTGACACCCTGGGATCCCGCAGGGGCGAGGCTGCGTGAGGTTCCAGCCTTCACAGCACTCTGTGTGATGTTACATTATTATATTTATATAGCGCACTGACACCCTGGGATCCTGCAGGGGTGAGGCTGCGTGGGGGTCCAGCCTTCACAGCACTCTGTGTGATGTTACATTATTATATTTATATAGCGCACTGACACCCTGGGATCCCGCAGGGGCGAGGCTGCGTGGGGGTCCAGCCTTCACAGCACTCTGTGTGATGTTACATTATTATATTTATATAGCTCACTGACACCCTGGGATCCCGCAGGGGCGAGGCTGCGTGAGGGTCCAGCATTCACAGCACTCTGTGTGATGTTACATTATTATATTTATATAGCGCCCTGACACCCTGGGATCCCGCAGGGGTGAGGCTGCGTGAGGGTCCAGCCTTCACAGCACTCTGTGTGATGTTACATTATTATATTTATATAGCGCACTGACACCCTGGGATCCCGCAGGGGCGAGGCTGCGTGAGGGTCCAGCCTTCACAGCACTCTGTGTGATGTTACATTATTATATTTATATAGCGCACTGACACGCAGGGATCCCGCAGGGGTGAGGCTGCGTGAGGGTCCAGCCTTCAGAGCACTCTGTGTGATGTTACATTATTATATTTATATAGCGCACTGACACGCAGGGATCCCGCAGGGGTGAGGCTGCGTGAGGGTCCAGCCTTCACAGCACTCTGTGTGATGTTACATTATTATATTTATATAGCTCACTGACACCCTGGGATCCCGCAGGGGTGAGGCTGCGTGAGGGTCCAGTCTTCACAGCACTCTGTGTGATGTTACATTATTATATTTATATAGCGCACTGACACGCAGGGATCCTGCAGGGGTGAGGCGTGGCTGCGTGAGGGTCCAGCCTTCACAGCACTCTGTGTGATGTTACATTATTATATTTATATAGCGCCCTGACACCCTGGGATCCCGCAGGGGTGAGGCTGCGTGAGGGTCCAGCCTTCACAGCACTCTGTGTGATGTTACATTATTATATTTATATAGCTCACTGACACCCTGGGATCCCGCAGGGGTGAGGCTGCGTGAGGGTCCAGTCTTCACAGCACTCTGTGTGATGTTACATTATTATATTTATATAGCGCTCTGACACCCAGGGATCCTGCAGGGGTGAGGCTGCGTGAGGGTCCAGCCTTCACAGCACTCTGTGTGATGTTACATTATTATATTTATATAGCGCACTGACACGCAGGGATCCCGCAGGGGTGAGGCTGCGTGGGGGTCCAGCCTTCACAGCACTCTGTGTGATGTTACATTATTATATTTATATAGCGCACTGACACCCTGGGATCCCGCAGGGGCGAGGCTGCGTGAGGGTCCAGCCTTCACAGCACTCTGTGTGATGTTACATTATTATATTTATATAGCGCACTGACACCCTGGGATCCCGCAGGGGCGAGGCTCCGTGAGGGTCCAGCCTTCACAGCACTCTGTGTGATGTTACATTATTATATTTATATAGCGCACTGACACCCTGGGATCCCGCAGGGGCGAGGCTCCGTGAGGGTCCAGCCTTCACAGCACTCTGTGTGATGTTACATTATTATATTTATATAGCTCACTGACACCCTGGGATCCTGCAGGGGCGAGGCTGCGTGAGGGTCCAGCCTTCACAGCACTCTGTGTGATGTTACATTATTATATTTATATAGCGCACTGACACGCAGGGATCCTGCAGGGGCGAGGCTGCGTGAGGGTCCAGCCTTCACAGCACTCTGTGTGATGTTACATTATTATATTTATATAGCGCACTGACACCCTGGGATCCCGCAGGGGCGAGGCTGCGTGAGGGTCCAGCCTTCACAGCACTCTGTGTGATGTTACATTATTATATTTATATAGCTCACTGACACCCTGGGATCCTGCAGGGGCGAGGCTGCGTGAGGGTCCAGCCTCCACAGCACTCTGTGTGATGTTACATTATTATATTTATATAGCGCACTGACACGCAGGGATCCTGCAGGGGTGAGGCTGCGTGGGGGTCCAGCCTCCACAGCACTCTGTGTGATGTTACATTATTATATTTATATAGCGCACTGACACCCTGGGATCCCGCAGGGGCGAGGCTGCGTGAGGGTCCAGCCTTCACAGCACTCTGTGTGATGTTACATTATTATATTTATATAGCGCACTGACACGCAGGGATCCCGCAGGGGCGTGGCTGCGTGAGGGTCCAGCCTTCACAGCACTCTGTGTGATGTTACATTATTATATTTATATAGCTCCCTGACACCCTGGGATCCCGCAGGGGCGAGGCTGCGTGAGGGTCCAGCCTTCACAGCACTCTGTGTGATGTTACATTATTATATTTATATAGCGCACTGACACCCAGGGATCCCGCAGGGGCGAGGCTGCGTGAGGGTCCAGCCTTCACAGCACTCTCTGTGATGTTACATTATTATATTTATATAGCGCACTGACACGCAGGGATCCCGCAGGGGTGAGGCTGCGTGAGGGTCCAGCCTTCACAGCACTCTGTGTGATGTTACATTATTATATTTATATAGCGCACTGACACCCTGGGATCCCGCAGGGGTGAGGCTGCGTGAGGGTCCAGCCTTCACAGCACTCTGTGTGATGTTACATTATTATATTTATATAGCTCACTGACACCCTGGGATCCTGCAGGGGTGAGGCTGCGTGAGGGTCCAGCCTTCACAGCACTCTGTGTGATGTTACATTATTATATTTATATAGCGCACTGACACGCAGGGATCCTGCAGGGGTGAGGCGTGGCTGTGTGAGGGTCCAGCCTTCACAGCACTCTGTGTGATGTTACATTATTATATTTATATAGCGCACTTACACGCAGGGATCCCGCAGGGGTGAGGCTGCGTGGGGGTCCAGTCTTCACAGCACTCTGTGTGATGTTACATTATTATATTTATATAGCTCACTGACACCCTGGGATCCTGCAGGGGTGAGGCTGCGTGAGGGTCCAGCCTCCACAGCACTCTGTGTGATGTTACATTATTATATTTATATAGCGCACTGACACCCTGGGATCCCGCAGGGGCGAGGCTGCGTGAGGGTCCAGCCTTCACAGCACTCTGTGTGATGTTACATTATTATATTTATATAGCGCACTGACACGCAGGGATCCTGCAGGGGCGAGGCTGCGTGAGGGTCCAGCCTCCACAGCACTCTGTGTTATGTTACATTATATTTATATAGCGCACTGACACCCTGGGATCCCGCAGGGGCGAGGCTGCGTGAGGGTCCAGCCTTCACAGCACTCTGTGTGATGTTACATTATTATATTTATATAGCGCACTGACACGCAGGGATCCCGCAGGGGTGAGGCTGCGTGGGGGTCCAGCCTTCACAGCACTCTGTGTGATGTTACATTATTATATTTATATAGCTCACTGACACCCTGGGATCCTGCAGGGGCGAGGCTGCGTGAGGGTCCAGCCTTCACAGCACTCTGTGTGATGTTACATTATTATATTTATATAGCGCACTGACACGCAGGGATCCTGCAGGGGTGAGGCTGCGTGGGGGTCCAGCCTTCACAGCACTCTGTGTGATGTTACATTATTATATTTATATAGCTCACTGACACCCTGGGATCCCGCAGGGGCGAGGCTGTGTGAGGTTCCAGCCTTCACAGCACTCTGTGTGATGTTACATTATTATATTTATATAGCGCACTGACACCCTAGGATCCTGCAGGGGTGAGGCTGCGTGAGGGTCCAGCCTCCACAGCACTCTGTGTGATGTTACATTATTATATTTATATAGCGCACTGACACCCTGGGATCCCGCAGGGGTGAGGCTGCGTGGGGGTCCAGCCTTCACAGCACTCTGTGTGATGTTACATTATTATATTTATATAGCGCACTGACACCCTGGGATCCCGCAGGGGCGAGGCTGCGTGAGGGTCCAGCCTCCACAGCACTCTGTGTGATGTTACATTATTATATTTATATAGCGCACTGACACCCTGGGATCCTGCAGGGGTGAGGCGTGGCTGCGTGAGGGTCCAGCCTTCACAGCACTCTGTGTGATGTTACATTATTATATTTATATAGCGCACTGACACCCTGGGATCCCGCAGGGGTGAGGCTGCGTGAGGGTCCAGCCTTCACAGCACTCTCTGTGATGTTACATTATTATATTTATATAGCTCACTGACACCCTGGGATCCTGCAGGGGTGAGGCTGCGTGGGGGTCCAGCCTTCACAGCACTCTGTGTGATGTTACATTATTATATTTATATAGCGCACTGACACCCTGGGATCCCGCAGGGGCGAGGCTGCGTGGGGGTCCAGCCTTCACAGCACTCTGTGTGATGTTACATTATTATATTTATATAGCTCACTGACACCCTGGGATCCCGCAGGGGCGAGGCTGCGTGAGGGTCCAGCATTCACAGCACTCTGTGTGATGTTACATTATTATATTTATATAGCGCCCTGACACCCTGGGATCCCGCAGGGGTGAGGCTGCGTGAGGGTCCAGCCTTCACAGCACTCTGTGTGATGTTACATTATTATATTTATATAGCGCACTGACACCCTGGGATCCCGCAGGGGCGAGGCTGCGTGAGGGTCCAGCCTTCACAGCACTCTGTGTGATGTTACATTATTATATTTATATAGCGCACTGACACGCAGGGATCCCGCAGGGGTGAGGCTGCGTGAGGGTCCAGCCTTCACAGCACTCTGTGTGATGTTACATTATTATATTTATATAGCGCCCTGACACCCTGGGATCCCACAGGGGCGAGGCTGCGTGAGGGTCCAGCCTTCACAGCACTCTGTGTGATGTTACATTATTATATTTATATAGCGCACTGACACGCAGGGATCCCGCAGGGGTGAGGCTGCGTGGGGGTCCAGCCTTCACAGCACTCTGTGTGATGTTACATTATTATATTTATATAGCGCACTGACACCCAGGGATCCTGCAGGGGTGAGGCTGCGTGAGGGTCCAGCCTTCACAGCACTCTGTGTGATGTTACATTATTATATTTATATAGCGCACTGACACGCAGGGATCCCGCAGGGGTGAGGCTGCGTGAGGGTCCAGCCTTCACAGCACTCTGTGTGATGTTACATTATTATATTTATATAGCGCACTGACACCCTGGGATCCCGCAGGGGTGACGCTGCGTGAGGGTCCAGCCTTCACAGCACTCTGTGTGATGTTACATTATTATATTTATATAGCTCACTGACACCCTGGGATCCCGCAGAGGCGAGGCTGCGTGAGGGTCCAGCCTTCACAGCACTCTGTGTGATGTTACATTATTATATTTATATAGCGCCCTGACACCCTGGGATCCTGCAGGGGTGAGGCGTGGCTGCGTGAGGGTCCAGCCTTCACAGCACTCTGTGTGATGTTACATTATTATATTTATATAGCTCCCTGACACCCTGGGATCCCGCAGGGGCGAGGCTGCGTGGGGGTCCAGCCTCCACAGCCCTCTGTGTGATGTTACATTATTATATTTATATACCGCACTGACACCCAGGGATCCTGCAGGGGTGAGGCTGCGTGAGGGTCCAGCCTCCACAGCACTCTGTGTGATGTTACATTATTATATTTATATAGCGCACTGACACCCAGGGATCCTGCAGGGGTGAGGCTGCGTGAGGGTCCAGCCTTCACAGCACTCTGTGTGATGTTACATTATTATATTTATATAGCGCACTGACACGCAGGGATCCCGCAGGGGTGAGGCTGCGTGAGGGTCCAGCCTTCACAGCACTCTGTGTGATGTTACATTATTATATTTATATAGCGCACTGACACCCTGGGATCCTGCAGGGGTGACGCTGCGTGAGGGTCCAGCCTTCACAGCACTCTGTGTGATGTTACATTATTATATTTATATAGCTCACTGACACCCTGGGATCCCGCAGAGGCGAGGCTGCGTGAGGGTCCAGCCTTCACAGCACTCTGTGTGATGTTACATTATTATATTTATATAGCGCCCTGACACCCTGGGATCCTGCAGGGGTGAGGCGTGGCTGCGTGAGGGTCCAGCCTTCACAGCACTCTGTGTGATGTTACATTATTATATTTATATAGCTCCCTGACACCCTGGGATCCCGCAGGGGCGAGGCTGCGTGGGGGTCCAGCCTCCACAGCCCTCTGTGTGATGTTACATTATTATATTTATATACCGCACTGACACCCAGGGATCCTGCAGGGGTGAGGCTGCGTGAGGGTCCAGCCTCCACAGCACTCTGTGTGATGTTACATTATTATATTTATATAGCGCACTGACACCCAGGGATCCCGCAGGGGTGAGGCTGCGTGGGGGTCCAGCCTCCACAGCCCTCTGTGTGATGTTAAATTATTATATTTATATAGCGCACTGACACCCTGGGATCCCGCAGGGGTGAGGCTGCGTGGGGGTCCAGCCTTCACAGCACTCTGTGTGATGTTACATTATTATATTTATATAGCTCCCTGACACCCTGGGATCCCGCAGGGGTGAGGCTGCGTGGGGGTCCAGCCTCCACAGCCCTCTGTGTGATGTTACATTATTATATTTATATAGCGCACTGACACCCAGGGATCCTGCAGGGGTGAGGCTGCGTGAGGGTCCAGCCTCCACAGCACTCTGTGTGATGTTACATTATTATATTTATATAGCGCCCTGACACCCAGGGATCCCGCAGGGGTGAGGCTGCGTGAGGGTCCAGCCTTCACAGCACTCTGTGTGATGTTACATTATTATATTTATATAGCTCACTGACACCCTGGGATCCCGCAGGGGTGAGGCTGCGTGAGGGTCCAGTCTTCACAGCACTCTGTGTGATGTTACATTATTATATTTATATACCGCCCTGACACCCTGGGATCCCGCAGGGGTGAGGCTGCGTGAGGGTCCAGCCTTCACAGCACTCTGTGTGATGTTACATTATTATATTTATATAGCGCACTGACACGCAGGGATCCTGCAGGGGCGAGGCTGCGTGAGGGTCCAGCCTTCACAGCACTCTGTGTGATGTTACATTATTATATTTATATAGCGCCCTGACACCCTGGGATCCCGCAGGGGTGAGGCGTGGCTGTGTGAGGGTCCAGCCTTCACAGCACTCTGTGTGATGTTACATTATTATATTTATATAGCGCACTGACACGCAGGGATCCTGCAGGGGTGAGGCTGCGTGAGGGTCCAGCCTTCACAGCACTCTGTGTGATGTTACATTATTATATTTATATAGCGCACTGACACGCAGGGATCCTGCAGGGGCGAGGCTGCGTGAGGGTCCAGCCTCCACAGCACTCTGTGTTATGTTACATTATTATATTTATATAGCGCACTGACACGCAGGGATCCTGCAGGGGCGAGGCTGCGTGAGGGTCCAGCCTCCACAGCACTCTGTGTTATGTTACATTATTATATTTATATAGCGCACTGACACGCAGGGATCCTGCAGGGGCGAGGCTGCGTGAGGGTCCAGCCTTCACAGCACTCTGTGTGATGTTACATTATTATATTTATATAGCGCACTGACACGCAGGGATCCTGCAGGGGCGAGGCTGCGTGGGGGTCCAGCCTCCACAGCACTCTGTGTGATGTTACATTATTATATTTATATAGCGCACTGACACGCAGGGATCCTGCAGGGGTGAGGCGTGGCTGCGTGAGGGTCCAGCCTTCACAGCACTCTGTGTTATGTTACATTATTATATTTATATAGCGCACTGACACGCAGGGATCCTGCAGGGGTGAGGCGTGGCTGCGTGAGGGTCCAGCCTTCACAGCACTCTGTGTGATGTTACATTATTATATTTATATAGCGCACTGACACGCAGGGATCCTGCAGGGGCGAGGCTGCGTGAGGGTCCAGCCTCCACAGCACTCTGTGTGATGTTACATTATTATATTTATATAGCGCACTGACACGCAGGGATCCTGCAGGGGCGAGGCTGCGTGAGGGTCCAGCCTCCACAGCACTCTGTGTGATGTTACATTATTATATTTATATAGCGCACTGACACGCAGGGATCCTGCAGGGGCGAGGCTGCGTGAGGGTCCAGCCTCCACAGCACTCTGTGTTATGTTACATTATTATATTTATATAGCGCACTGACACGCAGGGATCCTGCAGGGGCGAGGCTGCGTGAGGGTCCAGCCTCCACAGCACTCTGTGTTATGTTACATTATTATATTTATATAGCGCACTGACACGCAGGGATCCTGCAGGGGCGAGGCTGCGTGAGGGTCCAGCCTTCACAGCGCTATGTGTGATGTTACATTATTATATTTATATAGCGCACTGACACGCAGGGATCCTGCAGGGGCGAGGCTGCGTGGGGGTCCAGCCTCCACAGCACTCTGTGTGATGTTACATTATTATATTTATATAGCGCACTGACACGCAGGGATCCTGCAGGGGTGAGGCGTGGCTGCGTGAGGGTCCAGCCTTCACAGCACTCTGTGTGATGTTACATTATTATATTTATATAGCGCACTGACACGCAGGGATCCTGCAGGGGCGAGGCTGCGTGAGGGTCCAGCCTCCACAGCACTCTGTGTTATGTTACATTATTATATTTATATAGCGCACTGACACCCTGGGATCCCGCAGGGGTGAGGCTGCGTGAGGGTCCAGCCTCCACAGCACTCTGTGTTATGTTACATTATTATATTTATATAGCGCACTGACACGCAGGGATCCTGCAGGGGCGAGGCTGCGTGAGGGTCCAGCCTCCACAGCACTCTGTGTTATGTTACATTATTATATTTATATAGCGCACTGACACCCTGGGATCCCGCAGGGGTGAGGCTGCGTGAGGGTCCAGCCTCCACAGCACTCTGTGTTATGTTACATTATTATATTTATATAGCGCACTGACACGCAGGGATCCTGCAGGGGTGAGGCTGCGTGAGGGTCCAGCCTTCACAACATTCTGTGTGATGTTACATTATTATATTTATATAGCGCCCTGACACGCAGGGATCCTGCAGGGGCGAGGCTGCGTGAGGGTCCAGCCTCCACAGCACTCTGTGTTATGTAACATTATATTTATATAGCGCACTGACACGCAGGGATCCTGCAGGGGCGAGGCTGCGTGAGGGTCCAGCCTCCACAGCACTCTGTGTTATGTTACATTATTATATTTATATAGCGCACTGACACCCTGGGATCCCGCAGGGGTGAGGCTGCGTGGGGGTCCAGCCTTCACAGCACTCTGTGTGATGTTACATTATTATATTTATATAGCGCACTGACACCCTGGGATCCCGCAGGGGCGAGGCTGCGTGAGGGTCCAGCCTTCACAGCACTCTGTGTGATGTTACATTATTATATTTATATAGCGCACTGACACGCAGGGATCCCGCAGGGGTGAGGCTGCGTGAGGGTCCAGCCTTCACAGCACTCTGTGTGATGTTACATTATTATATTTATATAGCGCCCTGACACCCTGGGATCCCGCAGGGGCGAGGCTGCGTGAGGGTCCAGCCTTCACAGCACTCTGTGTGGTGTTACATTATTATATTTATATAGCGCACTGACACGCAGGGATCCCGCAGGGGTGAGGCTGCGTGGGGGTCCAGCCTTCACAGCACTCTGTGTGATGTTACATTATTATATTTATATAGCGCACTGACACCCAGGGATCCTGCAGGGGTGAGGCTGCGTGAGGGTCCAGCCTTCACAGCACTCTGTGTGATGTTACATTATTATATTTATATAGCGCACTGACACGCAGGGATCCTGCAGGGGTGAGGCTGCGTGAGGGTCCAGCCTTCACAGCACTCTGTGTGATGTTACATTATTATATTTATATAGCTCCCTGACACGCAGGGATCCTGCAGGGGTGAGGCTGCGTGAGGGTCCAGCCTTCACAGCACTCTGTGTGATGTTACATTATTATATTTATATAGCGCACTGACACGCAGGGATCCTGCAGGGGTGAGGCGTGGCTGCGTGAGGGTCCAGCCTTCACAGCACTCTGTGTGATGTTACATTATTATATTTATATAGCGCCCTGACACCCTGGGATCCCGCAGGGGTGAGGCGTGGCTGTGTGAGGGTCCAGCCTTTACAGCACTCTGTGTGATGTTACATTATTATATTTATATAGCTCACTGACACCCTGGGATCCCGCAGGGGTGAGGCTGCGTGAGGGTCCAGCCTTCACAGCACTCTGTGTGATGTTACATTATTATATTTATATAGCGCACTGACACCCTGGGATCCCGAAGGGGTGAGGCTGCGTGAGGGTCCAGCCTTCACAGCACTCTGTGTGATGTTACATTATTATATTTATATAGCGCACTGACACGCAGGGATCCTGCAGGGGCGAGGCTGCGTGAGGGTCCAGCCTTCACAGCACTCTGTGTGATGTTACATTATTATATTTATATAGCGCCCTGACACCCTGGGATCCCGCAGGGGCGAGGCTGCGTGAGGGTCCAGTCTTCACAGCACTCTGTGTGATGTTACATTATTATATTTATATAGCTCACTGACACGCAGGGATCCTGCAGGGGCGAGGCTGCGTGGGGGTCCAGCCTCCACAGCACTCTGTGTGATGTTACATTATTATATTTATATAGCGCACTGACACGCAGGGATCCTGCAGGGGTGAGGCGTGGCTGCGTGAGGGTCCACCCTTCACAGCACTCTGTGTTATATTACATTATTATATTTATATAGCGCACTGACACGCAGGGATCCTGCAGGGGTGAGGCGTGGCTGCGTGAGGGTCCAGCCTTCACAGCACTCTGTGTGATGTTACATTATTATATTTATATAGCGCACTGACACGCAGGGATCCTGCAGGGGCGAGGCTGCGTGAGGGTCCAGCCTCCACAGCACTCTGTGTTATGTTACATTATTATATTTATATAGCGCACTGACACCCTGGGATCCCGCAGGGGTGAGGCTGCGTGAGGGTCCAGCCTCCACAGCACTCTGTGTTATGTTACATTATTATATTTATATAGCGCACTGACACGCAGGGATCCTGCAGGGGCGAGGCTGCGTGAGGGTCCAGCCTCCACAGCACTCTGTGTTATGTTACATTATTATATTTATATAGCGCACTGACACGCAGGGATCCTGCAGGGGCGAGGCTGCGTGAGGGTCCAGCCTTCACAGCACTCTGTGTGATGTTACATTATTATATTTATATAGCGCACTGACACGCAGGGATCCTGCAGGGGCGAGGCTGCGTGGGGGTCCAGCCTCCACAGCACTCTGTGTGATGTTACATTATTATATTTATATAGCGCACTGACACGCAGGGATCCTGCAGGGGTGAGGCGTGGCTGCGTGAGGGTCCAGCCTTCACAGCACTCTGTGTTATGTTACATTATTATATTTATATAGCGCACTGACACGCAGGGATCCTGCAGGGGTGAGGCGTGGCTGCGTGAGGGTCCAGCCTTCACAGCACTCTGTGTGATGTTACATTATTATATTTATATAGCGCACTGACACGCAGGGATCCTGCAGGGGCGAGGCTGCGTGAGGGTCCAGCCTCCACAGCACTCTGTGTTATGTTACATTATTATATTTATATAGCGCACTGACACCCTGGGATCCCGCAGGGGTGAGGCTGCGTGAGGGTCCAGCCTCCACAGCACTCTGTGTTATGTTACATTATTATATTTATATAGCGCACTGACACGCAGGGATCCTGCAGGGGCGAGGCTGCGTGAGGGTCCAGCCTCCACAGCACTCTGTGTTATGTTACATTATTATATTTATATAGCGCACTGACACCCTGGGATCCCGCAGGGGTGAGGCTGCGTGAGGGTCCAGCCTCCACAGCACTCTGTGTTATGTTACATTATTATATTTATATAGCGCACTGACACGCAGGGATCCTGCAGGGGTGAGGCTGCGTGAGGGTCCAGCCTTCACAGCATTCTGTGTGATGTTACATTATTATATTTATATAGCGCCCTGACACGCAGGGATCCTGCAGGGGCGAGGCTGCGTGAGGGTCCAGCCTCCACAGCACTCTGTGTTATGTAACATTATATTTATATAGCGCACTGACACGCAGGGATCCTGCAGGGGCGAGGCTGCGTGAGGGTCCAGCCTCCACAGCACTCTGTGTTATGTTACATTATTATATTTATATAGCGCACTGACACCCTGGGATCCCGCAGGGGTGAGGCTGCGTGGGGGTCCAGCCTTCACAGCACTCTGTGTGATGTTACATTATTATATTTATATAGCGCACTGACACCCTGGGATCCCGCAGGGGCGAGGCTGCGTGAGGGTCCAGCCTTCACAGCACTCTGTGTGATGTTACATTATTATATTTATATAGCGCACTGACACGCAGGGATCCCGCAGGGGTGAGGCTGCGTGAGGGTCCAGCCTTCACAGCACTCTGTGTGATGTTACATTATTATATTTATATAGCGCCCTGACACCCTGGGATCCCGCAGGGGCGAGGCTGCGTCTAGGGTCCAGCCTTCACAGCACTCTGTGTGATGTTACATTATTATATTTATATAGCGCACTGACACGCAGGGATCCCGCAGGGGTGAGGCTGCGTGGGGGTCCAGCCTTCACAGCACTCTGTGTGATGTTACATTATTATATTTATATAGCGCACTGACACCCAGGGATCCTGCAGGGGTGAGGCTGCGTGAGGGTCCAGCCTTCACAGCACTCTGTGTGATGTTACATTATTAAATTTATATAGCGCACTGACACGCAGGGATCCTGCAGGGGTGAGGCTGCGTGAGGGTCCAGCCTTCACAGCACTCTGTGTGATGTTACATTATTATATTTATATAGCTCCCTAACACGCAGGGATCCTGCAGGGGTGAGGCTGCGTGAGGGTCCAGCCTTCACAGCACTCTGTGTGATGTTACATTATTATATTTATATAGCGCATTGACACGCAGGGATCCTGCAGGGGTGAGGCGTGGCTGCGTGAGGGTCCAGCCTTCACAGCACTCTGTGTGATGTTACATTATTATATTTATATAGCGCACTGACACGCAGGGATCCCGCAGGGGTGAGGCTGTGTGAGGGTCCAGCCTTCACAGCACTCTGTGTGATGTTACATTATTATATTTATATAGCGCACTGACACCCTGGGATCCCGCAGGGGTGAGGCTGCGTGAGGGTCCAGCCTTCACAGCACTCTGTGTTATGTTACATTATTATATTTATATAGCGCACTGGCACGCAGGGATCCTGCAGGGGCGAGGCTGCGTGAGGGTCCAGCCTCCACAGCACTCTGTGTTATGTTACATTATTATATTTATATAGCGCACTGACACCCTGGGATCCCGCAGGGGTGAGGCTGCGTGAGGGTCCAGCCTCCACAGCACTCTGTGTTATGTTACATTATTATATTTATATAGCGCACTGACACGCAGGGATCCTGCAGGGGTGAGGCTGCGTGAGGGTCCAGCCTTCACAGCATTCTGTGTGATGTTACATTATTATATTTATATAGCGCCCTGACACGCAGGGATCCTGCAGGGGCGAGGCTGCGTGAGGGTCCAGCCTCCACAGCACTCTGTGTTATGTAACATTATATTTATATAGCGCACTGACACGCAGGGATCCTGCAGGGGCGAGGCTGCGTGAGGGTCCAGCCTCCACAGCACTCTGTGTTATGTTACATTATTATATTTATATAGCGCACTGACACCCTGGGATCCCGCAGGGGTGAGGCTGCGTGGGGGTCCAGCCTTCACAGCACTCTGTGTGATGTTACATTATTATATTTATATAGCGCACTGACACCCTGGGATCCCGCAGGGGCGAGGCTGCGTGAGGGTCCAGCCTTCACAGCACTCTGTGTGATGTTACATTATTATATTTATATAGCGCACTGACACGCAGGGATCCCGCAGGGGTGAGGCTGCGTGAGGGTCCAGCCTTCACAGCACTCTGTGTGATGTTACATTATTATATTTATATAGCGCCCTGACACCCTGGGATCCCGCAGGGGCGAGGCTGCGTGAGGGTCCAGCCTTCACAGCACTCTGTGTGATGTTACATTATTATATTTATATAGCGCACTGACACGCAGGGATCCCGCAGGGGTGAGGCTGCGTGGGGGTCCAGCCTTCACAGCACTCTGTGTGATGTTACATTATTATATTTATATAGCGCTCTGACACCCAGGGATCCTGCAGGGGTGAGGCTGCGTGAGGGTCCAGCCTTCACAGCACTCTGTGTGATGTTACATTATTATATTTATATAGCGCACTGACACGCAGGGATCCTGCAGGGGTGAGGCTGCGTGAGGGTCCAGCCTTCACAGCACTCTGTGTGATGTTACATTATTATATTTATATAGCTCCCTGACACGCAGGGATCCTGCAGGGGTGAGGCTGCGTGAGGGTCCAGCCTTCACAGCACTCTGTGTGATGTTACATTATTATATTTATATAGCGCACTGACACGCAGGGATCCTGCAGGGGTGAGGCGTGGCTGCGTGAGGGTCCAGCCTTCACAGCACTCTGTGTGATGTTACATTATTATATTTATATAGCGCCCTGACACCCTGGGATCCCGCAGGGGTGAGGCGTGGCTGTGTGAGGGTCCAGCCTTCACAGCACTCTGTGTGATGTTACATTATTATATTTATATAGCTCACTGACACCCTGGGATCCCGCAGGGGTGAGGCTGCGTGAGGGTCCAGCCTTCACAGCACTCTGTGTGATGTTACATTATTATATTTATATAGCGCACTGACACCCTGGGATCCCGCAGGGGTGAGGCTGCGTGAGGGTCCAGCCTTCACAGCACTCTGTGTGATGTTACATTATTATATTTATATAGCGCACTGACACCCAGGGATCCTGCAGGGGTGAGGCTGCGTGAGGGTCCAGCCTTCACAGCACTCTGTGTGATGTTACATTACATTTATATAGCGCACTGACACCCAGGGATCCTGCAGGGGTGACGCTGCGTGAGGGTCCAGCCTCCACAGCACTCTGTGTGATGTTACATTATTATATTTATATAGCGCACTGACACACAGGGATCCCGCAGGGGTGAGGCTGCGTAAGGGTCCAGCCTTCACAGCACTCTGTGTGATGTTACATTACATTTATATAGCGCACTGACACCCAGGGATCCTGCAGGGGTGACGCTGCGTGAGGGTCCAGCCTTCACAGCACTCTGTGTGATGTTACATTATTATATTTATATAGCGCACTGACACCCTGGGATCCCGCAGGGGCGAGGCTGCGTGAGGGTCCAGCCTTCACAGCACTCTGTGTGATGTTACATTATTATATTTATATAGCGCACTGACACGCAGGGATCCCGCAGGGGTGAGGCTGCGTGAGGGTCCAGCCTTCACAGCACTCTGTGTGATGTTACATTATTATATTTATATAGCTCACTGACACCCTTGGATCCCGCAGGGGTGAGGCTGCGTGAGGGTCCAGCCTTCACAGCACTCTGTGTGATGTTACATTATTATATTTATATAGCTCAGTGACACCCTGGGATCCTGCAGGGGCGAGGCTGCGTGAGGGTCCAGCCTCCACAGCACTCTGTGTGATGTTACATTATTATATTTATATAGCGCACTGACACCCTGGGATCCCGCAGGGGCGAGGCTGCGTGAGGGTCCAGCCTTCACAGCACTCTGTGTGATGTTACATTATTATATTTATATAGCGCACTGACACGCAGGGATCCTGCAGGGGTGAGGCTGCGTGGGGGTCCAGCCTTCACAGCACTCTGTGTGATGTTACATTATTATATTTATATAGCTCACTGACACCCTGGGATCCTGCAGGGGTGAGGCTGCGTGAGGGTCCAGCCTTCACAGCACTCTGTGTGATGTTACATTATTATATTTATATAGCTCACTGACACCCTGGGATCCTGCAGGGGTGAGGCTGCGTGAGGGTCCAGCCTTCACAGCACTCTGTGTGATGTTACATTATTATATTTATATAGCTCACTGACACCCTGGGATCCTGCAGGGGTGAGGCTGCGTGAGGGTCCAGCCTTCACAGCACTCTGTGTGATGTTACATTATTATATTTATATAGCTCACTGACACCCTGGGATCCTGCAGGGGTGAGGCTGCGTGAGGGTCCAGCCTTCACAGCACTCTGTGTGATGTTACATTATTATATTTATATAGCTCACTGACACCCTGGGATCCTGCAGGGGCGAGGCTGCGTGAGGGTCCAGCCTTTACAGCACTCTGTGTGATGTTACATTATTATATTTATATAGCTCACTGACACCCTGGGATCCCGCAGGGGTGAGGCTGCGTGAGGGTCCAGCCTTCACAGCACTCTGTGTGATGTTACATTATTATATTTATATAGCTCACTGACACCCTGGGATCCTGCAGGGGTGACGCTGCGTGAGGGTCCAGCCTCCACAGCACTCTGTGTGATGTTACATTATTATATTTATATAGCGCACTGACACCCTGGGATCCCGCAGGGGCGAGGCTGCGTGAGGTTCCAGCCTTCACAGCACTCTGTGTGATGTTACATTATTATATTTATATAGCGCACTGACACGCAGGGATCCTGCAGGGGTGAGGCTGCGTGGGGGTCCAGCCTCCACAGCACTCTGTGTGATGTTACATTATTATATTTATATAGCGCACTGACACCCTGGGATCCCGCAGGGGCGAGGCTGCGTGAGGGTCCAGCCTTCACAGCACTCTGTGTGATGTTACATTATTATATTTATATAGCGCACTGACACGCAGGGATCCCGCAGGGGTGAGGCTGCGTGAGGGTCCAGCCTTCACAGCACTCTGTGTGATGTTACATTATTATATTTATATAGCTCACTGACACCCTGGGATCCCGCAGGGGTGAGGCTGCGTGAGGGTCCAGCCTTCACAGCACTCTGTGTGATGTTACATTATTATATTTATATAGCGCACTGACACCCTGGGATCCCGCAGGGGTGAGGCTGCGTGAGGGTCCAGCCTTCACAGCACTCTGTGTGATGTTACATTATTATATTTATATAGTGCACTGACACGCAGGGATCCCGCAGGGGTGAGGCTGCGTGAGGGTCCAGCCTTCACAGCACTCTGTGTGATGTTACATTACATTTATATAGCGCACTGACACCCAGGGATCCTGCAGGGGTGACGCTGCGTGAGGGTCCAGCCTCCACAGCACTCTGTGTGATGTTACATTATTATATTTATATAGCGCCCTGACACCCAGGGATCCCGCAGGGGCGAGGCTGCGTGAGGGTCCAGCCTCCACAGCACTCTGTGTGATGTTACATTATTATATTTATATAGCGCACTGACACCCAGGGATCCTGCAGGGGTGAGGCTGCGTGAGGGTCCAGCCTCCACAGCACTCTGTGTGATGTTACATTATTATATTTATATAGCGCACTGACACGCAGGGATCCCGCAGGGGCGAGGCTGCGTGAGGGTCCAGCCTCCACAGCACTCTGTGTGATGTTACATTATTATATTTATATAGCGCACTGACACGCAGGGATCCTGCAGGGGTGAGGCTGCGTGAGGGTCCAGCCTTCACAGCACTCTGTGTGATGTTACATTATTATATTTATATAGCGCACTGACACGCAGGGATCCTGCAGGGGTGAGGCTTTGTGAGGGTCCAGCCTCCACAGCACTCTGTGTGATGTTACATTATTATATTTATATAGCGCACTGATACGCAGGGATCCTGCAGGGGTGAGGCTGCGTGGGGGTCCAGCCTTCACAGCACTCTGTGTGATGTTACATTATTATATTTATATAGCGCCCTGACACCCTGGGATCCCGCAGGGGTGAGGCGTGGCTGTGTGAGGGTCCAGCCTTCACAGCACTCTGTGTGATGTTACATTATTATATTTATATAGCTCACTGACACCCTGGGATCCTGCAGGGGTGAGGCTGCGTGGGGGTCCAGCCTTCACAGCACTCTGTGTGATGTTACATTATTATATTTATATAGCTCACTGACACCCTGGGATCCCGCAGGGGCGAGGCTGCGTGAGGGTCCAGCATTCACAGCACTCTGTGTGATGTTACATTATTATATTTATATAGCGCCCTGACACCCTGGGATCCCGCAGGGGTGAGGCTGCGTGAGGGTCCAGTCTTCACAGCACTCTGTGTGATGTTACATTATTATATTTATATAGCGCACTGACACGCAGGGATCCTGCAGGGGTGAGGCTGCGTGAGGGTCCAGCCTTCACAGCACTCTGTGTGATGTTACATTATTATATTTATATAGCGCCCTGACACCCTGGGATCCCGCAGGGGTGAGGCTGCGTGAGGGTCCAGTCTTCACAGCACTCTGTGTGATGTTACATTATTATATTTATATAGCGCCCTGACACCCTGGGATCCCGCAGGGGTGAGGCTGCGTGAGGGTCCAGTCTTCACAGCACTCTGTGTGATGTTACATTATTATATTTATATACCGCCCTGACACCCTGGGATCCCGCAGGGGTGAGGCTGCGTGAGGGTCCAGCCTTCACAGCACTCTGTGTGATGTTACATTATTATATTTATATAGCGCACTGACACGCAGGGATCCTGCAGGGGCGAGGCTGCGTGAGGGTCCAGCCTTCACAGCACTCTGTGTGATGTTACATTATTATATTTATATAGCGCCCTGACACCCTGGGATCCCGCAGGGGTGAGGCGTGGCTGTGTGAGGGTCCAGCCTTCACAGCACTCTGTGTGATGTTACATTATTATATTTATATAGCGCACTGACACGCAGGGATCCTGCAGGGGTGAGGCTGCGTGAGGGTCCAGCCTTCACAGCACTCTGTGTGATGTTACATTATTATATTTATATAGCGCACTGACACGCAGGGATCCTGCAGGGGCGAGGCTGCGTGAGGGTCCAGCCTCCACAGCACTCTGTGTTATGTTACATTATTATATTTATATAGCGCACTGACACGCAGGGATCCTGCAGGGGCGAGGCTGCGTGAGGGTCCAGCCTCCACAGCACTCTGTGTTATGTTACATTATTATATTTATATAGCGCACTGACACGCAGGGATCCTGCAGGGGCGAGGCTGCGTGAGGGTCCAGCCTTCACAGCACTCTGTGTGATGTTACATTATTATATTTATATAGCGCACTGACACGCAGGGATCCTGCAGGGGCGAGGCTGCGTGGGGGTCCAGCCTCCACAGCACTCTGTGTGATGTTACATTATTATATTTATATAGCGCACTGACACGCAGGGATCCTGCAGGGGTGAGGCGTGGCTGCGTGAGGGTCCAGCCTTCACAGCACTCTGTGTTATGTTACATTATTATATTTATATAGCGCACTGACACGCAGGGATCCTGCAGGGGTGAGGCGTGGCTGCGTGAGGGTCCAGCCTTCACAGCACTCTGTGTGATGTTACATTATTATATTTATATAGCGCACTGACACGCAGGGATCCTGCAGGGGCGAGGCTGCGTGAGGGTCCAGCCTCCACAGCACTCTGTGTGATGTTACATTATTATATTTATATAGCGCACTGACACGCAGGGATCCTGCAGGGGCGAGGCTGCGTGAGGGTCCAGCCTCCACAGCACTCTGTGTTATGTTACATTATTATATTTATATAGCGCACTGACACGCAGGGATCCTGCAGGGGCGAGGCTGCGTGAGGGTCCAGCCTCCACAGCACTCTGTGTTATGTTACATTATTATATTTATATAGCGCACTGACACGCAGGGATCCTGCAGGGGCGAGGCTGCGTGAGGGTCCAGCCTTCACAGCACTATGTGTGATGTTACATTATTATATTTATATAGCGCACTGACACGCAGGGATCCTGCAGGGGCGAGGCTGCGTGGGGGTCCAGCCTCCACAGCACTCTGTGTGATGTTACATTATTATATTTATATAGCGCACTGACACGCAGGGATCCTGCAGGGGTGAGGCGTGGCTGCGTGAGGGTCCAGCCTTCACAGCACTCTGTGTGATGTTACATTATTATATTTATATAGCGCACTGACACGCAGGGATCCTGCAGGGGCGAGGCTGCGGGAGGGTCCAGCCTCCACAGCACTCTGTGTTATGTTACATTATTATATTTATATAGCGCACTGACACCCTGGGATCCCGCAGGGGTGAGGCTGCGTGAGGGTCCAGCCTCCACAGCACTCTGTGTTATGTTACATTATTATATTTATATAGCGCACTGACACGCAGGGATCCTGCAGGGGCGAGGCTGCGTGAGGGTCCAGCCTCCACAGCACTCTGTGTTATGTTACATTATTATATTTATATAGCGCACTGACACCCTGGGATCCCGCAGGGGTGAGGCTGCGTGAGGGTCCAGCCTCCACAGCACTCTGTGTTATGTTACATTATTATATTTATATAGCGCACTGACACGCAGGGATCCTGCAGGGGTGAGGCTGCGTGAGGGTCCAGCCTTCACAGCATTCTGTGTGATGTTACATTATTATATTTATATAGCGCCCTGACACGCAGGGATCCTGCAGGGGCGAGGCTGCGTGAGGGTCCAGCCTCCACAGCACTCTGTGTTATGTAACATTATATTTATATAGCGCACTGACACGCAGGGATCCTGCAGGGGCGAGGCTGCGTGAGGGTCCAGCCTCCACAGCACTCTGTGTTATGTTACATTATTATATTTATATAGCGCACTGACACGCAGGGATCCTGCAGGGGCGAGGCTGCGTGAGGGTCCAGCCTCCACAGCACTCTGTGTGATGTTACATTATTATATTTATATAGCGCACTGACACCCTGGGATCCCGCAGGGGCGAGGCTGCGTGAGGGTCCAGCCTTCACAGCACTCTGTGTGATGTTACATTATTATATTTATATAGCGCACTGACACGCAGGGATCCCGCAGGGGTGAGGCTGCGTGAGGGTCCAGCCTTCACAGCACTCTGTGTGATGTTACATTATTATATTTATATAGCGCCCTGACACCCTGGGATCCCGCATGGGGCGAGGCTGCGTGAGGGTCCAGCCTTCACAGCACTCTGTGTGATGTTACATTATTATATTTATATAGCGCACTGACACGCAGGGATCCCGCAGGGGTGAGGCTGCGTGGGGGTCCAGCCTTCACAGCACTCTGTGTGATGTTACATTATTATATTTATATAGCGCACTGACACCCAGGGATCCTGCAGGGGTGAGGCTGCGTGAGGGTCCAGCCTTCACAGCACTCTGTGTGATGTTACATTATTATATTTATATAGCGCACTGACACGCAGGGATCCTGCAGGGGTGAGGCTGCGTGAGGGTCCAGCCTTCACAGCACTCTGTGTGATGTTACATTATTATATTTATATAGCGCACTGACACGCAGGGATCCTGCAGGGGTGAGGCTGCGTGAGGGTCCAGCCTTCACAGCACTCTGTGTGATGTTACATTATTATATTTATATAGCGCACTGACACGCAGGGATCCTGCAGGGGTGAGGCGTGGCTGCGTGAGGGTCCAGCCTTCACAGCACTCTGTGTGATGTTACATTATTATATTTATGTAGCGCCCTGACACCCTGGGATCCCGCAGGGGTGAGGCGTGGCTGTGTGAGGGTCCAGCCTTCACAGCACTCTGTGTGATGTTACATTATTATATTTATATAGCGCACTGACACCCTGGGATCCCGAAGGGGTGAGGCTGCGTGAGGGTCCAGCCTTCACAGCACTCTGTGTGATGTTACATTATTATATTTATATAGCGCACTGACACGCAGGGATCCTGCAGGGGCGAGGCTGCGTGAGGGTCCAGCCTTCACAGCACTCTGTGTGATGTTACATTATTATATTTATATAGCGCCCTGACACCCTGGGATCCCGCAGGGGCGAGGCTGCGTGAGGGTCCAGTCTTCACAGCACTCTGTGTGATGTTACATTTTTATATTTATATAGCTCACTGACACGCAGGGATCCTGCAGGGGCGAGGCTGCGTGGGGGTCCAGCCTCCACAGCACTCTGTGTGATGTTACATTATTATATTTATATAGCGCACTGACACGCAGGGATCCTGCAGGGGTGAGGCGTGGCTGCGTGAGGGTCCACCCTTCACAGCACTCTGTGTTATGTTACATTATTATATTTATATAGCGCACTGACACGCAGGGATCCTGCAGGGGTGAGGCGTGGCTGCGTGAGGGTCCAGCCTTCACAGCACTCTGTGTGATGTTACATTATTATATTTATATAGCGCACTGACACGCAGGGATCCTGCAGGGGCGAGGCTGCGTGAGGGTCCAGCCTCCACAGCACTCTGTGTTATGTTACATTATTATATTTATATAGCGCACTGACACCCTGGGATCCCGCAGGGGTGAGGCTGCGTGAGGGTCCAGCCTCCACAGCACTCTGTGTTATGTTACATTATTATATTTATATAGCGCACTGACACGCAGGGATCCTGCAGGGGCGAGGCTGCGTGAGGGTCCAGCCTCCACAGCACTCTGTGTTATGTTACATTATTATATTTATATAGCGCACTGACACGCAGGGATCCTGCAGGGGCGAGGCTGCGTGAGGGTCCAGCCTTCACAGCACTCTGTGTGATGTTACATTATTATATTTATATAGCGCACTGACACGCAGGGATCCTGCAGGGGCGAGGCTGCGTGGGGGTCCAGCCTCCACAGCACTCTGTGTGATGTTACATTATTATATTTATATAGCGCACTGACATGCAGGGATCCTGCAGGGGTGAGGCGTGGCTGCGTGAGGGTCCAGCCTTCACAGCACTCTGTGTTATGTTACATTATTATATTTATATAGCGCACTGACACGCAGGGATCCTGCAGGGGTGAGGCGTGGCTGCGTGAGGGTCCAGCCTTCACAGCACTCTGTGTGATGTTACATTATTATATTTATATAGCGCACTGACACGCAGGGATCCTGCAGGGGCGAGGCTGCGTGAGGGTCCAGCCTCCACAGCACTCTGTGTTATGTTACATTATTATATTTATATAGCGCACTGACACCCTGGGATCCCGCAGGGGTGAGGCTGCGTGAGGGTCCAGCCTCCACAGCACTCTGTGTTATGTTACATTATTATATTTATATAGCGCACTGACACGCAGGGATCCTGCAGGGGCGAGGCTGCGTGAGGGTCCAGCCTCCACAGCACTCTGTGTTATGTTACATTATTATATTTATATAGCGCACTGACACCCTGGGATCCCGCAGGGGTGAGGCTGCGTGAGGGTCCAGCCTCCACAGCACTCTGTGTTATGTTACATTATTATATTTATATAGCGCACTGACACGCAGGGATCCTGCAGGGGTGAGGCTGCGTGAGGGTCCAGCCTTCACAGCATTCTGTGTGATGTTACATTATTATATTTATATAGCGCCCTGACACGCAGGGATCCTGCAGGGGCGAGGCTGCGTGAGGGTCCAGCCTCCACAGCACTCTGTGTTATGTAACATTATATTTATATAGCGCACTGACACGCAGGGATCCTGCAGGGGCGAGGCTGCGTGAGGGTCCAGCCTCCACAGCACTCTGTGTTATGTTACATTATTATATTTATATAGCGCACTGACACCCTGGGATCCCGCAGGGGTGAGGCTGCGTGGGGGTCCAGCCTTCACAGCACTCTGTGTGATGTTACATTATTATATTTATATAGCGCACTGACACCCTGGGATCCCGCAGGGGCCAGGCTGCGTGAGGGTCCAGCCTTCACAGCACTCTGTGTGATGTTACATTATTATATTTATATAGCGCACTGACACGCAGGGATCCCGCAGGGGTGAGGCTGCGTGAGGGTCCAGCCTTCACAGCACTCTGTGTGATGTTACATTATTATATTTATATAGCGCCCTGACACCCTGGGATCCCGCAGGGGCGAGGCTGCGTCTAGGGTCCAGCCTTCACAGCACTCTGTGTGATGTTACATTATTATATTTATATAGCGCACTGACACGCAGGGATCCCGCAGGGGTGAGGCTGCGTGGGGGTCCAGCCTTCACAGCACTCTGTGTGATGTTACATTATTATATTTATATAGCGCACTGACACCTAGGGATCCTGCAGGGGTGAGGCTGCGTGAGGGTCCAGCCTTCACAGCACTCTGTGTGATGTTACATTATTAAATTTATATAGCGCACTGACACGCAGGGATCCTGCAGGGGTGAGGCTGCGTGAGGGTCCAGCCTTCACAGCACTCTGTGTGATGTTACATTATTATATTTATATAGCTCCCTAACACGCAGGGATCCTGCAGGGGTGAGGCTGTGTGAGGGTCCAGCCTTCACAGCACTCTGTGTGATGTTACATTATTATATTTATATAGCGCACTGACACGCAGGGATCCTGCAGGGGTGAGGCGTGGCTGCGTGAGGGTCCAGCCTTCACAGCACTCTGTGTGATGTTACATTATTATATTTATATAGCGCCCTGACACCCTGGGATCCCGCAGGGGTGAGGCGTGGCTGTGTGAGGGTCCAGCCTTCACAGCACTCTGTGTGATGTTACATTATTATATTTATATAGCTCACTGACACCCTGGGATCCCTCAGGGGTGAGGCTGCGTGAGGGTCCAGCCTTCACAGCACTCTGTGTGATGTTACATTATTATATTTATATAGCGCACTGACACCCTGGGATCCCGCAGGGGTGAGGCTGCGTGAGGGTCCAGCCTTCACAGCACTCTGTGTGATGTTACATTATTATATTTATATAGCGCACTGACACGCAGGGATCCTGCAGGGGCGAGGCTGCGTGAGGGTCCAGCCTCCACAGCACTCTGTGTTATGTTACATTATTATATTTATATAGCGCACTGACACCCTGGGATCCCGCAGGGGTGAGGCTGCGTGAGGGTCCAGCCTCCACAGCACTCTGTGTTATGTTACATTATTATATTTATATAGCGCACTGACACGCAGGGATCCTGCAGGGGTGAGGCTGCGTGAGGGTCCAGCCTTCACAGCATTCTGTGTGATGTTACATTATTATATTTATATAGCGCCCTGACACGCAGGGATCCTGCAGGGGCGAGGCTGCGTGAGGGTCCAGCCTCCACAGCACTCTGTGTTATGTAACATTATATTTATATAGCGCACTGACACGCAGGGATCCTGCAGGGGCGAGGCTGCGTGAGGGTCCAGCCTCCACAGCACTCTGTGTTATGTTACATTATTATATTTATATAGCGCACTGACACCCTGGGATCCCGCAGGGGTGAGGCTGCGTGGGGGTCCAGCCTTCACAGCACTCTGTGTGATGTTACATTATTATATTTATATAGCGCACTGACACCCTGGGATCCCGCAGGGGCGAGGCTGCGTGAGGGTCCAGCCTTCACAGCACTCTGTGTGATGTTACATTATTATATTTATATAGCGCACTGACACGCAGGGATCCCGCAGGGGTGAGGCTGCGTGAGGGTCCAGCCTTCACAGCACTCTGTGTGATGTTACATTATTATATTTATATAGCGCCCTGACACCCTGGGATCCCGCAGGGGCGAGGCTGCGTGAGGGTCCAGCCTTCACAGCACTCTGTGTGATGTTACATTATTATATTTATATAGCGCACTGACACGCAGGGATCCCGCAGGGGTGAGGCTGCGTGGGGGTCCAGCCTTCACAGCACTCTGTGTGATGTTACATTATTATATTTATATAGCGCACTGACACGCAGGGATCCCGCAGGGGTGAGGCTGCGTGGGGGTCCAGCCTTCACAGCACTCTGTGTGATGTTACATTATTATATTTATATAGCGCTCTGACACCCAGGGATCCTGCAGGGGTGAGGCTGCGTGAGGGTCCAGCCTTCACAGCACTCTGTGTGATGTTACATTATTATATTTATATAGCGCACTGACACGCAGGGATCCTGCAGGGGTGAGGCGTGGCTGCGTGAGGGTCCAGCCTTCACAGCACTCTGTGTGATGTTACATTATTATATTTATATAGCGCCCTGACACCCTGGGATCCCGCAGGGGTGAGGCGTGGCTGTGTGAGGGTCCAGCCTTCACAGCACTCTGTGTGATGTTACATTATTATATTTATATAGCTCACTGACACCCTGGGATCCCGCAGGGGTGAGGCTGCGTGAGGGTCCAGCCTTCACAGCACTCTGTGTGATGTTACATTATTATATTTATATAGCGCACTGACACCCTGGGATCCCGCAGGGGTGATGCTGCGTGAGGGTCCAGCCTTCACAGCACTCTGTGTGATGTTACATTATTATATTTATATAGCGCACTGACACCCAGGGATCCTGCAGGGGTGAGGCTGCGTGAGGGTCCAGCCTTCACAGCACTCTGTGTGATGTTACATTACATTTATATAGCGCACTGACACCCAGGGATCCTGCAGGGGTGACGCTGCGTGAGGGTCCAGCCTCCACAGCACTCTGTGTGATGTTACATTATTATATTTATATAGCGCACTGACACACAGGGATCCCGCAGGGGTGAGGCTGCGTGAGGGTCCAGCCTTCACAGCACTCTGTGTGATGTTACATTACATTTATATAGCGCACTGACACCCAGGGATCCTGCAGGGGTGACGCTGCGTGAGGGTCCAGCCTCCACAGCACTCTGTGTGATGTTACATTATTATATTTATATAGCTCACTGACACCCTGGGATCCTGCAGGGGTGAGGCTGCGTGAGGGTCCAGCCTTCACAGCACTCTGTGTGATGTTACATTATTATATTTATATAGCTCACTGACACCCTGGGATCCTGCAGGGGCGAGGCTGCGTGAGGGTCCAGCCTTTACAGCACTCTGTGTGATGTTACATTATTATATTTATATAGCTCACTGACACCCTGGGATCCCGCAGGGGTGAGGCTGCGTGAGGGTCCAGCCTTCACAGCACTCTGTGTGATGTTACATTATTATATTTATATAGCTCACTGACACCCTGGGATCCTGCAGGGGTGACGCTGCGTGAGGGTCCAGCCTCCACAGCACTCTGTGTGATGTTACATTATTATATTTATATAGCGCACTGACACCCTGGGATCCCGCAGGGGCGAGGCTGCGTGAGGTTCCAGCCTTCACAGCACTCTGTGTGATGTTACATTATTATATTTATATAGCGCACTGACACGCAGGGATCCTGCAGGGGTGAGGCTGCGTGGGGGTCCAGCCTCCACAGCACTCTGTGTGATGTTACATTATTATATTTATATAGCGCACTGACACCCTGGGATCCCGCAGGGGCGAGGCTGCGTGAGGGTCCAGCCTTCACAGCACTCTGTGTGATGTTACATTATTATATTTATATAGCGCACTGACACGCAGGGATCCCGCAGGGGTGAGGCTGCGTGAGGGTCCAGCCTTCACAGCACTCTGTGTGATGTTACATTATTATATTTATATAGCTCACTGACACCCTGGGATCCCGCAGGGGTGAGGCTGCGTGAGGGTCCAGCCTTCACAGCACTCTGTGTGATGTTACATTATTATATTTATATAGCGCACTGACACCCTGGGATCCCGCAGGGGTGAGGCTGCGTGAGGGTCCAGCCTTCACAGCACTCTGTGTGATGTTACATTATTATATTTATATAGTGCACTGACACGCAGGGATCCCGCAGGGGTGAGGCTGCGTGAGGGTCCAGCCTTCACAGCACTCTGTGTGATGTTACATTACATTTATATAGCGCACTGACACCCAGGGATCCTGCAGGGGTGACGCTGCGTGAGGGTCCAGCCTCCACAGCACTCTGTGTGATGTTACATTATTATATTTATATAGCGCCCTGACACCCAGGGATCCCGCAGGGGCGAGGCTGCGTGAGGGTCCAGCCTCCTCAGCACTCTGTGTGATGTTACATTATTATATTTATATAGCGCACTGACACCCAGGGATCCTGCAGGGGTGAGGCTGCGTGAGGGTCCAGCCTCCACAGCACTCTGTGTGATGTTACATTATTATATTTATATAGCGCACTGACACGCAGGGATCCCGCAGGGGCGAGGCTGCGTGAGGGTCCAGCCTCCACAGCACTCTGTGTGATGTTACATTATTATATTTATATAGCGCACTGACACGCAGGGATCCTGCAGGGGTGAGGCTGCGTGAGGGTCCAGCCTTCACAGCACTCTGTGTGATGTTACATTATTATATTTATATAGCGCACTGACACGCAGGGATCCTGCAGGGGTGAGGCTTTGTGAGGGTCCAGCCTCCACAGCACTCTGTGTGATGTTACATTATTATATTTATATAGCGCACTGACACGCAGGGATCCTACAGGGGTGAGGCTGCGTGGGGGTCCAGCCTTCACAGCACTCTGTGTGATGTTACATTATTATATTTATATAGCGCCCTGACACCCTGGGATCCCGCAGGGGTGAGGCGTGGCTGTGTGAGGGTCCAGCCTTCACAGCACTCTGTGTGATGTTACATTATTATATTTATATAGCTCACTGACACCCTGGGATCCTGCAGGGGTGAGGCTGCGTGGGGGTCCAGCCTTCACAGCACTCTGTGTGATGTTACATTATTATATTTATATAGCTCACTGACACCCTGGGATCCCGCAGGGGCGAGGCTGCGTGAGGGTCCAGCATTCACAGCACTCTGTGTGATGTTACATTATTATATTTATATAGCGCCCTGACACCCTGGGATCCCGCAGGGGTGAGGCTGCGTGAGGGTCCAGTCTTCACAGCACTCTGTGTGATGTTACATTATTATATTTATATAGCGCACTGACACGCAGGGATCCTGCAGGGGTGAGGCTGCGTGAGGGTCCAGCCTTCACAGCACTCTGTGTGATGTTACATTATTATATTTATATAGCTCACTGACACCCTGGGATCCTGCAGGGGTGAGGCTGCGTGGGGGTCCAGCCTTCACAGCACTCTGTGTGATGTTACATTATTATATTTATATAGCTCACTGACACCCTGGGATCCCGCAGGGGCGAGGCTGCGTGAGGGTCCAGCATTCACAGCACTCTGTGTGATGTTACATTATTATATTTATATAGCGCACTGACACGCAGGGATCCTGCAGGGGTGTGGCTGCGTGAGGGTCCAGTCTTCACAGCACTCTGTGTGATGTTACATTATTATATTTATATACCGCCCTGACACCCTGGGATCCCGCAGGGGTGAGGCTGCGTGAGGGTCCAGCCTTCACAGCACTCTGTGTGATGTTACATTATTATATTTATATAGCGCACTGACACGCAGGGATCCTGCAGGGGCGAGGCTGCGTGAGGGTCCAGCCTTCACAGCACTCTGTGTGATGTTACATTATTATATTTATATAGCGCCCTGACACCCTGGGATCCCGCAGGGGTGAGGCGTGGCTGTGTGAGGGTCCAGCCTTCACAGCACTCTGTGTGATGTTACATTATTATATTTATATAGCGCACTGACACGCAGGGATCCTGCAGGGGTGAGGCTGCGTGAGGGTCCAGCCTTCACAGCACTCTGTGTGATGTTACATTATTATATTTATATAGCGCACTGACACGCAGGGATCCTGCAGGGGCGAGGCTGCGTGAGGGTCCAGCCTCCACAGCACTCTGTGTTATGTTACATTATTATATTTATATAGCGCACTGACACGCAGGGATCCTGCAGGGGCGAGGCTGCGTGAGGGTCCAGCCTCCACAGCACTCTGTGTTATGTTACATTATTATATTTATATAGCGCACTGACACGCAGGGATCCTGCAGGGGCGAGGCTGCGTGAGGGTCCAGCCTTCACAGCACTCTGTGTGATGTTACATTATTATATTTATATAGCGCACTGACACGCAGGGATCCTGCAGGGGCGAGGCTGCGTGGGGGTCCAGCCTCCACAGCACTCTGTGTGATGTTACATTATTATATTTATATAGCGCACTGACACGCAGGGATCCTGCAGGGGTGAGGCGTGGCTGCGTGAGGGTCCAGCCTTCACAGCACTCTGTGTTATGTTACATTATTATATTTATATAGCGCACTGACACGCAGGGATCCTGCAGGGGTGAGGCGTGGCTGCGTGAGGGTCCAGCCTTCACAGCACTCTGTGTGATGTTACATTATTATATTTATATAGCGCACTGACACGCAGGGATCCTGCAGGGGCGAGGCTGCGTGAGGGTCCAGCCTCCACAGCACTCTGTGTGATGTTACATTATTATATTTATATAGCGCACTGACACGCAGGGATCCTGCAGGGGCGAGGCTGCGTGAGGGTCCAGCCTCCACAGCACTCTGTGTTATGTTACATTATTATATTTATATAGCGCACTGACACGCAGGGATCCTGCAGGGGCGAGGCTGCGTGAGGGTCCAGCCTCCACAGCACTCTGTGTTATGTTACATTATTATATTTATATAGCGCACTGACACGCAGGGATCCTGCAGGGGCGAGGCTGCGTGAGGGTCCAGCCTTCACAGCACTATGTGTGATGTTACATTATTATATTTATATAGCGCACTGACACGCAGGGATCCTGCAGGGGCGAGGCTGCGTGGGGGTCCAGCCTCCACAGCACTCTGTGTGATGTTACATTATTATATTTATATAGCGCACTGACACGCAGGGATCCTGCAGGGGTGAGGCGTGGCTGCGTGAGGGTCCAGCCTTCACAGCACTCTGTGTGATGTTACATTATTATATTTATATAGCGCACTGACACGCAGGGATCCTGCAGGGGCGAGGCTGCGGGAGGGTCCAGCCTCCACAGCACTCTGTGTTATGTTACATTATTATATTTATATAGCGCACTGACACCCTGGGATCCCGCAGGGGTGAGGCTGCGTGAGGGTCCAGCCTCCACAGCACTCTGTGTTATGTTACATTATTATATTTATATAGCGCACTGACACGCAGGGATCCTGCAGGGGCGAGGCTGCGTGAGGGTCCAGCCTCCACAGCACTCTGTGTTATGTTACATTATTATATTTATATAGCGCACTGACACCCTGGGATCCCGCAGGGGTGAGGCTGCGTGAGGGTCCAGCCTCCACAGCACTCTGTGTTATGTTACATTATTATATTTATATAGCGCACTGACACGCAGGGATCCTGCAGGGGTGAGGCTGCGTGAGGGTCCAGCCTTCACAGCATTCTGTGTGATGTTACATTATTATATTTATATAGCGCCCTGACACGCAGGGATCCTGCAGGGGCGAGGCTGCGTGAGGGTCCAGCCTCCACAGCACTCTGTGTTATGTAACATTATATTTATATAGCGCACTGACACGC
The DNA here is from genome assembly GCF_031143425.1 of Pleurodeles waltl. Lineage (NCBI taxonomy): Eukaryota > Metazoa > Chordata > Amphibia > Caudata > Salamandridae > Pleurodeles > Pleurodeles waltl. The sequence goes on from NC_090446.1 coordinate 7,588,221, forward strand.
AGGGATCCTGCAGGGGTGAGGCTGCGTGAGGGTCCAGCCTTCACAGCATTCTGTGTGATGTTACATTATTATATTTATATAGCGCCCTGACACGCAGGGATCCTGCAGGGGCGAGGCTGCGTGAGGGTCCAGCCTTCACAGCACTCTGTGTGATGTTACATTATTATATTTATATAGCGCCCTGACACCCTGGGATCCCGCAGGGGCGAGGCTGCGTGAGGGTCCAGTCTTCACAGCACTCTGTGTGATGTTACATTTTTATATTTATATAGCGCCCTGACACCCTGGGATCCCGCAGGGGTGAGGCTGCGTGAGGGTCCAGTCTTCACAGCACTCTGTGTGATGTTACATTATTATATTTATATAGCGCACTGACACGCAGGGATCCTGCAGGGGTGAGGCTGCGTGAGGGTCCAGCCTTCACAGCACTCTGTGTGATGTTACATTATTATATTTATATAGCGCCCTGACACCCTGGGATCCCGCAGGGGTGAGGCTGCGTGAGGGTCCAGTCTTCACAGCACTCTGTGTGATGTTACATTATTATATTTATATAGCGCCCTGACACCCTGGGATCCCGCAGGGGTGAGGCTGCGTGAGGGTCCAGTCTTCACAGCACTCTGTGTGATGTTACATTATTATATTTATATACCGCCCTGACACCCTGGGATCCCGCAGGGGTGAGGCTGCGTGAGGGTCCAGCCTTCACAGCACTCTGTGTGATGTTACATTATTATATTTATATAGCGCACTGACACGCAGGGATCCTGCAGGGGCGAAGCTGCGTGAGGGTCCAGCCTTCACAGCACTCTGTGTGATGTTACATTATTATATTTATATAGCGCCCTGACACCCTGGGATCCCGCAGGGGTGAGGCGTGGCTGTGTGAGGGTCCAGCCTTCACAGCACTCTGTGTGATGTTACATTATTATATTTATATAGCGCACTGACACGCAGGGATCCTGCAGGGGTGAGGCTGCGTGAGGGTCCAGCCTTCACAGCACTCTGTGTGATGTTACATTATTATATTTATATAGCGCACTGACACGCAGGGATCCTGCAGGGGCGAGGCTGCGTGAGGGTCCAGCCTCCACAGCACTCTGTGTTATGTTACATTATTATATTTATATAGCGCACTGACACGCAGGGATCCTGCAGGGGCGAGGCTGCGTGAGGGTCCAGCCTCCACAGCACTCTGTGTTATGTTACATTATTATATTTATATAGCGCACTGACACGCAGGGATCCTGCAGGGGCGAGGCTGCGTGAGGGTCCAGCCTTCACAGCACTCTGTGTGATGTTACATTATTATATTTATATAGCGCACTGACACGCAGGGATCCTGCAGGGGCGAGGCTGCGTGGGGGTCCAGCCTCCACAGCACTCTGTGTGATGTTACATTATTATATTTATATAGCGCACTGACACGCAGGGATCCTGCAGGGGTGAGGCGTGGCTGCGTGAGGGTCCAGCCTTCACAGCACTCTGTGTTATGTTACATTATTATATTTATATAGCGCACTGACACGCAGGGATCCTGCAGGGGTGAGGCGTGGCTGCGTGAGGGTCCAGCCTTCACAGCACTCTGTGTGATGTTACATTATTATATTTATATAGCGCACTGACACGCAGGGATCCTGCAGGGGCGAGGCTGCGTGAGGGTCCAGCCTCCACAGCACTCTGTGTGATGTTACATTATTATATTTATATAGCGCACTGACACGCAGGGATCCTGCAGGGGCGAGGCTGCGTGAGGGTCCAGCCTCCACAGCACTCTGTGTTATGTTACATTATTATATTTATATAGCGCACTGACACGCAGGGATCCTGCAGGGGCGAGGCTGCGTGAGGGTCCAGCCTCCACAGCAGTCTGTGTTATGTTACATTATTATATTTATATAGCGCACTGACACGCAGGGATCCTGCAGGGGCGAGGCTGCGTGAGGGTCCAGCCTTCACAGCACTATGTGTGATGTTACATTATTATATTTATATAGCGCACTGACACGCAGGGATCCTGCAGGGGCGAGGCTGCGTGGGGGTCCAGCCTCCACAGCACTCTGTGTGATGTTACATTATTATATTTATATAGCGCACTGACACGCAGGGATCCTGCAGGGGTGAGGCGTGGCTGCGTGAGGGTCCAGCCTTCACAGCACTCTGTGTGATGTTACATTATTATATTTATATAGCGCACTGACACGCAGGGATCCTGCAGGGGCGAGGCTGCGGGAGGGTCCAGCCTCCACAGCACTCTGTGTTATGTTACATTATTATATTTATATAGCGCACTGACACCCTGGGATCCCGCAGGGGTGAGGCTGCGTGAGGGTCCAGCCTCCACAGCACTCTGTGTTATGTTACATTATTATATTTATATAGCGCACTGACACGCAGGGATCCTGCAGGGGCGAGGCTGCGTGAGGGTCCAGCCTCCACAGCACTCTGTGTTATGTTACATTATTATATTTATATAGCGCACTGACACCCTGGGATCCCGCAGGGGTGAGGCTGCGTGAGGGTCCAGCCTCCACAGCACTCTGTGTTATGTTACATTATTATATTTATATAGCGCACTGACACGCAGGGATCCTGCAGGGGTGAGGCTGCGTGAGGGTCCAGCCTTCACAGCATTCTGTGTGATGTTACATTATTATATTTATATAGCGCCCTGACACGCAGGGATCCTGCAGGGGCGAGGCTGCGTGAGGGTCCAGCCTCCACAGCACTCTGTGTTATGTAACATTATATTTATATAGCGCACTGACACGCAGGGATCCTGCAGGGGCGAGGCTGCGTGAGGGTCCAGCCTCCACAGCACTCTGTGTTATGTTACATTATTATATTTATATAGCGCACTGACACGCAGGGATCCTGCAGGGGCGAGGCTGCGTGAGGGTCCAGCCTCCACAGCACTCTGTGTGATGTTACATTATTATATTTATATAGCGCACTGACACCCTGGGATCCCGCAGGGGCGAGGCTGCGTGAGGGTCCAGCCTTCACAGCACTCTGTGTGATGTTACATTATTATATTTATATAGCGCACTGACACGCAGGGATCCCGCAGGGGTGAGGCTGCGTGAGGGTCCAGCCTTCACAGCACTCTGTGTGATGTTACATTATTATATTTATATAGCGCCCTGACACCCTGGGATCCCGCAGGGGCGAGGCTGCGTGAGGGTCCAGCCTTCACAGCACTCTGTGTGATGTTACATTATTATATTTATATAGCGCACTGACACGCAGGGATCCCGCAGGGGTGAGGCTGCGTGGGGGTCCAGCCTTCACAGCACTCTGTGTGATGTTACATTATTATATTTATATAGCGCACTGACACCCAGGGATCCTGCAGGGGTGAGGCTGCGTGAGGGTCCAGCCTTCACAGCACTCTGTGTGATGTTACATTATTATATTTATATAGCGCACTGACACGCAGGGATCCTGCAGGGGTGAGGCTGCGTGAGGGTCCAGCCTTCACAGCACTCTGTGTGATGTTACATTATTATATTTATATAGCTCCCTGACACGCAGGGATCCTGCAGGGGTGAGGCTGCGTGAGGGTCCAGCCTTCACAGCACTCTGTGTGATGTTACATTATTATATTTATATAGCGCACTGACACGCAGGGATCCTGCAGGGGTGAGGCGTGGCTGCGTGAGGGTCCAGCCTTCACAGCACTCTGTGTGATGTTACATTATTATATTTATATAGCGCCCTGACACCCTGGGATCCCGCAGGGGTGAGGCGTGGCTGTGTGAGGGTCCAGCCTTCACAGCACTCTGTGTGATGTTACATTATTATATTTATATAGCTCACTGACACCCTGGGATCCCGCAGGGGTGAGGCTGCGTGAGGGTCCAGCCTTCACAGCACTCTGTGTGATGTTACATTATTATATTTATATAGCGCACTGACACCCTGGGATCCCGAAGGGGTGAGGCTGCGTGAGGGTCCAGCCTTCACAGCACTCTGTGTGATGTTACATTATTATATTTATATAGCGCACTGACACGCAGGGATCCTGCAGGGGCGAGGCTGCGTGAGGGTCCAGCCTTCACAGCACTCTGTGTGATGTTACATTATTATATTTATATAGCGCCCTGACACCCTGGGATCCCGCAGGGGCGAGGCTGCGTGAGGGTCCAGTCTTCACAGCACTCTGTGTGATGTTACATTTTTATATTTATATAGCTCACTGACACGCAGGGATCCTGCAGGGGCGAGGCTGCGTGGGGGTCCAGCCTCCACAGCACTCTGTGTGATGTTACATTATTATATTTATATAGCGCACTGACACGCAGGGATCCTGCAGGGGTGAGGCGTGGCTGCGTGAGGGTCCACCCTTCACAGCACTCTGTGTTATGTTACATTATTATATTTATATAGCGCACTGACACGCAGGGATCCTGCAGGGGTGAGGCGTGGCTGCGTGAGGGTCCAGCCTTCACAGCACTCTGTGTGATGTTACATTATTATATTTATATAGCGCACTGACACGCAGGGATCCTGCAGGGGCGAGGCTGCGTGAGGGTCCAGCCTCCACAGCACTCTGTGTTATGTTACATTATTATATTTATATAGCGCACTGACACCCTGGGATCCCGCAGGGGTGAGGCTGCGTGAGGGTCCAGCCTCCACAGCACTCTGTGTTATGTTACATTATTATATTTATATAGCGCACTGACACGCAGGGATCCTGCAGGGGCGAGGCTGCGTGAGGGTCCAGCCTCCACAGCACTCTGTGTTATGTTACATTATTATATTTATATAGCGCACTGACACGCAGGGATCCTGCAGGGGCGAGGCTGCGTGAGGGTCCAGCCTTCACAGCACTCTGTGTGATGTTACATTATTATATTTATATAGCGCACTGACACGCAGGGATCCTGCAGGGGCGAGGCTGCGTGGGGGTCCAGCCTCCACAGCACTCTGTGTGATGTTACATTATTATATTTATATAGCGCACTGACACGCAGGGATCCTGCAGGGGTGAGGCGTGGCTGCGTGAGGGTCCAGCCTTCACAGCACTCTGTGTTATGTTACATTATTATATTTATATAGCGCACTGACACGCAGGGATCCTGCAGGGGTGAGGCGTGGCTGCGTGAGGGTCCAGCCTTCACAGCACTCTGTGTGATGTTACATTATTATATTTATATAGCGCACTGACACGCAGGGATCCTGCAGGGGCGAGGCTGCGTGAGGGTCCAGCCTCCACAGCACTCTGTGTTATGTTACATTATTATATTTATATAGCGCACTGACACCCTGGGATCCCGCAGGGGTGAGGCTGCGTGAGGGTCCAGCCTCCACAGCACTCTGTGTTATGTTACATTATTATATTTATATAGCGCACTGACACGCAGGGATCCTGCAGGGGCGAGGCTGCGTGAGGGTCCAGCCTCCACAGCACTCTGTGTTATGTTACATTATTATATTTATATAGCGCACTGACACCCTGGGATCCCGCAGGGGTGAGGCTGCGTGAGGGTCCAGCCTCCACAGCACTCTGTGTTATGTTACATTATTATATTTATATAGCGCACTGACACGCAGGGATCCTGCAGGGGTGAGGCTGCGTGAGGGTCCAGCCTTCACAGCATTCTGTGTGATGTTACATTATTATATTTATATAGCGCCCTGACACGCAGGGATCCTGCAGGGGCGAGGCTGCGTGAGGGTCCAGCCTCCACAGCACTCTGTGTTATGTAACATTATATTTATATAGCGCACTGACACGCAGGGATCCTGCAGGGGCGAGGCTGCGTGAGGGTCCAGCCTCCACAGCACTCTGTGTTATGGTACATTATTATATTTATATAGCGCACTGACACCTAGGGATCCTGCAGGGGTGAGGCTGCGTGAGGGTCCAGCCTTCACAGCACTCTGTGTGATGTTACATTATTAAATTTATATAGCGCACTGACACGCAGGGATCCTGCAGGGGTGAGGCTGCGTGAGGGTCCAGCCTTCACAGCACTCTGTGTGATGTTACATTATTATATTTATATAGCTCCCTAACACGCAGGGATCCTGCAGGGGTGAGGCTGCGTGAGGGTCCAGCCTTCACAGCACTCTGTGTGATGTTACATTATTATATTTATATAGCGCACTGACACGCAGGGATCCTGCAGGGGTGAGGCGTGGCTGCGTGAGGGTCCAGCCTTCACAGCACTCTGTGTGATGTTACATTATTATATTTATATAGCGCCCTGACACCCTGGGATCCCGCAGGGGTGAGGCGTGGCTGTGTGAGGGTCCAGCCTTCACAGCACTCTGTGTGATGTTACATTATTATATTTATATAGCTCACTGACACCCTGGGATCCCTCAGGGGTGAGGCTGCGTGAGGGTCCAGCCTTCACAGCACTCTGTGTGATGTTACATTATTATATTTATATAGCGCACTGACACCCTGGGATCCCGCAGGGGTGAGGCTGCGTGAGGGTCCAGCCTTCACAGCACTCTGTGTGATGTTACATTATTATATTTAAATAGCGCACTGACACGCAGGGATCCTGCAGGGGCGAGGCTGCGTGAGGGTCCAGCCTCCACAGCACTCTGTGTTATGTTACATTATTATATTTATATAGCGCACTGACACCCTGGGATCCCGCAGGGGTGAGGCTGCGTGAGGGTCCAGCCTCCACAGCACTCTGTGTTATGTTACATTATTATATTTATATAGCGCACTGACACGCAGGGATCCTGCAGGGGCGAGGCTGCGTGGGGGTCCAGCCTCCACAGCACTCTGTGTGATGTTACATTATTATATTTATATAGCGCACTGACACGCAGGGATCCTGCAGGGGTGAGGCGTGGCTGCGTGAGGGTCCACCCTTCACAGCACTCTGTGTTATGTTACATTATTATATTTATATAGCGCACTGACACGCAGGGATCCTGCAGGGGTGAGGCGTGGCTGCGTGAGGGTCCAGCCTTCACAGCACTCTGTGTGATGTTACATTATTATATTTATATAGCGCACTGACACGCAGGGATCCTGCAGGGGCGAGGCTGCGTGAGGGTCCAGCCTCCACAGCACTCTGTGTTATGTTACATTATTATATTTATATAGCGCACTGACACCCTGGGATCCCGCAGGGGTGAGGCTGCGTGAGGGTCCAGCCTCCACAGCACTCTGTGTTATGTTACATTATTATATTTATATAGCGCACTGACACGCAGGGATCCTGCAGGGGCGAGGCTGCGTGAGGGTCCAGCCTCCACAGCACTCTGTGTTATGTTACATTATTATATTTATATAGCGCACTGACACGCAGGGATCCTGCAGGGGCGAGGCTGCGTGAGGGTCCAGCCTTCACAGCACTCTGTGTGATGTTACATTATTATATTTATATAGCGCACTGACACGCAGGGATCCTGCAGGGGCGAGGCTGCGTGGGGGTCCAGCCTCCACAGCACTCTGTGTGATGTTACATTATTATATTTATATAGCGCACTGACACGCAGGGATCCTGCAGGGGTGAGGCGTGGCTGCGTGAGGGTCCAGCCTTCACAGCACTCTGTGTTATGTTACATTATTATATTTATATAGCGCACTGACACGCAGGGATCCTGCAGGGGTGAGGCGTGGCTGCGTGAGGGTCCAGCCTTCACAGCACTCTGTGTGATGTTACATTATTATATTTATATAGCGCACTGACACGCAGGGATCCTGCAGGGGCGAGGCTGCGTGAGGGTCCAGCCTCCACAGCACTCTGTGTTATGTTACATTATTATATTTATATAGCGCACTGACACCCTGGGATCCCGCAGGGGTGAGGCTGCGTGAGGGTCCAGCCTCCACAGCACTCTGTGTTATGTTACATTATTATATTTATATAGCGCACTGACACGCAGGGATCCTGCAGGGGCGAGGCTGCGTGAGGGTCCAGCCTCCACAGCACTCTGTGTTATGTTACATTATTATATTTATATAGCGCACTGACACCCTGGGATCCCGCAGGGGTGAGGCTGCGTGAGGGTCCAGCCTCCACAGCACTCTGTGTTATGTTACATTATTATATTTATATAGCGCACTGACACGCAGGGATCCTGCAGGGGTGAGGCTGCGTGAGGGTCCAGCCTTCACAGCATTCTGTGTGATGTTACATTATTATATTTATATAGCGCCCTGACACGCAGGGATCCTGCAGGGGCGAGGCTGCGTGAGGGTCCAGCCTCCACAGCACTCTGTGTTATGTAACATTATATTTATATAGCGCACTGACACGCAGGGATCCTGCAGGGGCGAGGCTGCGTGAGGGTCCAGCCTCCACAGCACTCTGTGTTATGGTACATTATTATATTTATATAGCGCACTGACACCTAGGGATCCTGCAGGGGTGAGGCTGCGTGAGGGTCCAGCCTTCACAGCACTCTGTGTGATGTTACATTATTAAATTTATATAGCGCACTGACACGCAGGGATCCTGCAGGGGTGAGGCTGCGTGAGGGTCCAGCCTTCACAGCACTCTGTGTGATGTTACATTATTATATTTATATAGCTCCCTAACACGCAGGGATCCTGCAGGGGTGAGGCTGCGTGAGGGTCCAGCCTTCACAGCACTCTGTGTGATGTTACATTATTATATTTATATAGCGCACTGACACGCAGGGATCCTGCAGGGGTGAGGCGTGGCTGCGTGAGGGTCCAGCCTTCACAGCACTCTGTGTGATGTTACATTATTATATTTATATAGCGCCCTGACACCCTGGGATCCCGCAGGGGTGAGGCGTGGCTGTGTGAGGGTCCAGCCTTCACAGCACTCTGTGTGATGTTACATTATTATATTTATATAGCTCACTGACACCCTGGGATCCCTCAGGGGTGAGGCTGCGTGAGGGTCCAGCCTTCACAGCACTCTGTGTGATGTTACATTATTATATTTATATAGCGCACTGACACCCTGGGATCCCGCAGGGGTGAGGCTGCGTGAGGGTCCAGCCTTCACAGCACTCTGTGTGATGTTACATTATTATATTTAAATAGCGCACTGACACGCAGGGATCCTGCAGGGGCGAGGCTGCGTGAGGGTCCAGCCTCCACAGCACTCTGTGTTATGTTACATTATTATATTTATATAGCGCACTGACACCCTGGGATCCCGCAGGGGTGAGGCTGCGTGAGGGTCCAGCCTCCACAGCACTCTGTGTTATGTTACATTATTATATTTATATAGCGCACTGACACGCAGGGATCCTGCAGGGGTGAGGCTGCGTGAGGGTCCAGCCTTCACAGCATTCTGTGTGATGTTACATTATTATATTTATATAGCGCCCTGACACGCAGGGATCCTGCAGGGGCGAGGCTGCGTGAGGGTCCAGCCTCCACAGCACTCTGTGTTATGTAACATTATATTTATATAGCGCACTGACACGCAGGGATCCTGCAGGGGCGAGGCTGCGTGAGGGTCCAGCCTCCACAGCACTCTGTGTTATGTTACATTATTATATTTATATAGCGCACTGACACCCTGGGATCCCGCAGGGGTGAGGCTGCGTGGGGGTCCAGCCTTCACAGCACTCTGTGTGATGTTACATTATTATATTTATATAGCGCACTGACCCGCAGGGATCCCGCAGGGGTGAGGCTGCGTGGGGGTCCAGCCTTCACAGCACTCTGTGTGATGTTACATTATTATATTTATATAGCGCACTGACACGCAGGGATCCCGCAGGGGTGAGGCTGCGTGGGGGTCCAGCCTTCACAGCACTCTGTGTGATGTTACATTATTATATTTATATAGCGCTCTGACACCCAGGGATCCTGCAGGGGTGAGGCTGCGTGAGGGTCCAGCCTTCACAGCACTCTGTGTGATGTTACATTATTATATTTATATAGCGCACTGACACGCAGGGATCCTGCAGGGGTGAGGCGTGGCTGCGTGAGGGTCCAGCCTTCACAGCACTCTGTGTGATGTTACATTATTATATTTATATAGCGCCCTGACACCCTGGGATCCCGCAGGGGTGAGGCGTGGCTGTGTGAGGGTCCAGCCTTCACAGCACTCTGTGTGATGTTACATTATTATATTTATATAGCTCACTGACACCCTGGGATCCCGCAGGGGTGAGGCTGCGTGAGGGTCCAGCCTTCACAGCACTCTGTGTGATGTTACATTATTATATTTATATAGCGCACTGACACCCTGGGATCCCGCAGGGGTGATGCTGCGTGAGGGTCCAGCCTTCACAGCACTCTGTGTGATGTTACATTATTATATTTATATAGCGCACTGACACCCAGGGATCCTGCAGGGGTGAGGCTGCGTGAGGGTCCAGCCTTCACAGCACTCTGTGTGATGTTACATTACATTTATATAGCGCACTGACACCCAGGGATCCTGCAGGGGTGACGCTGCGTGAGGGTCCAGCCTCCACAGCACTCTGTGTGATGTTACATTATTATATTTATATAGCGCACTGACACACAGGGATCCCGCAGGGGTGAGGCTGCGTGAGGGTCCAGCCTTCACAGCACTCTGTGTGATGTTACATTACATTTATATAGCGCACTGACACCCAGGGATCCTGCAGGGGTGACGCTGCGTGAGGGTCCAGCCTCCACAGCACTCTGTGTGATGTTACATTATTATATTTATATAGCGCACTGACACCCTGGGATCCCGCAGGGGCGAGGCTGCGTGAGGGTGCAGCCTTCACAGCACTCTGTGTGATGTTACATTATTATATTTATATAGCGCACTGACACGCAGGGATCCCGCAGGGGTGAGGCTGCGTGAGGGTCCAGCCTTCACAGCACTCTGTGTGATGTTACATTATTATATTTATATAGCTCACTGACACCCTGGGATCCCGCAGGGGTGAGGCTGCGTGAGGGTCCAGCCTTCACAGCACTCTGTGTGATGTTACATTATTATATTTATATAGCTCAGTGACACCCTGGGATCCTGCAGGGGCGAGGCTGCGTGAGGGTCCAGCCTCCACAGCACTCTGTGTGATGTTACATTATTATATTTATATAGCGCACTGACACCCTGGGATCCCGCAGGGGCGAGGCTGCGTGAGGGTCCAGCCTTCACAGCACTCTGTGTGATGTTACATTATTATATTTATATAGCGCACTGACACGCAGGGATCCTGCAGGGGTGAGGCTGCGTGGGGGTCCAGCCTTCACAGCACTCTGTGTGATGTTACATTATTATATTTATATAGCTCACTGACACCCTGGGATCCTGCAGGGGTGAGGCTGCGTGAGGGTCCAGCCTTCACAGCACTCTGTGTGATGTTACATTATTATATTTATATAGCTCACTGACACCCTGGGATCCTGCAGGGGTGAGGCTGCGTGAGGGTCCAGCCTTCACAGCACTCTGTGTGATGTTACATTATTATATTTATATAGCTCACTGACACCCTGGGATCCTGCAGGGGTGACGCTGCGTGAGGGTCCAGCCTTCACAGCACTCTGTGTGATGTTACATTATTATATTTATATAGCTCACTGACACCCTGGGATCCTGCAGGGGTGAGGCTGCGTGAGGGTCCAGCCTTCACAGCACTCTGTGTGATGTTACATTATTATATTTATATAGCTCACTGACACCCTGGGATCCTGCAGGGGCGAGGCTGCGTGAGGGTCCAGCCTTTACAGCACTCTGTGTGATGTTACATTATTATATTTATATAGCTCACTGACACCCTGGGATCCCGCAGGGGTGAGGCTGCGTGAGGGTCCAGCCTTCACAGCACTCTGTGTGATGTTACATTATTATATTTATATAGCTCACTGACACCCTGGGATCCTGCAGGGGTGACGCTGCGTGAGGGTCCAGCCTCCACAGCACTCTGTGTGATGTTACATTATTATATTTATATAGCGCACTGACACCCTGGGATCCCGCAGGGGCGAGGCTGCGTGAGGTTCCAGCCTTCACAGCACTCTGTGTGATGTTACATTATTATATTTATATAGCGCACTGACACGCAGGGATCCTGCAGGGGTGAGGCTGCGTGGGGGTCCAGCCTCCACAGCACTCTGTGTGATGTTACATTATTATATTTATATAGCGCACTGACACCCTGGGATCCCGCAGGGGCGAGGCTGCGTGAGGGTCCAGCCTTCACAGCACTCTGTGTGATGTTACATTATTATATTTATATAGCGCACTGACACGTAGGGATCCCGCAGGGGTGAGGCTGCGTGAGGGTCCAGCCTTCACAGCACTCTGTGTGATGTTACATTATTATATTTATATAGCTCACTGACACCCTGGGATCCCGCAGGGGTGAGGCTGCGTGAGGGTCCAGCCTTCACAGCACTCTGTGTGATGTTACATTATTATATTTATATAGCGCACTGACACCCTGGGATCCCGCAGGGGTGAGGCTGCGTGAGGGTCCAGCCTTCACAGCACTCTGTGTGATGTTACATTATTATATTTATATAGTGCACTGACACGCAGGGATCCCGCAGGGGTGAGGCTGCGTGAGGGTCCAGCCTTCACAGCACTCTGTGTGATGTTACATTACATTTATATAGCGCACTGACACCCAGGGATCCTGCAGGGGTGACGCTGCGTGAGGGTCCAGCCTCCACAGCACTCTGTGTGATGTTACATTATTATATTTATATAGCGCCCTGACACCCAGGGATCCCGCAGGGGCGAGGCTGCGTGAGGGTCCAGCCTCCACAGCACTCTGTGTGATGTTACATTATTATATTTATATAGCGCACTGACACCCAGGGATCCTGCAGGGGTGAGGCTGCGTGAGGGTCCAGCCTCCACAGCACTCTGTGTGATGTTACATTATTATATTTATATAGCGCACTGACACGCAGGGATCCCGCAGGGGCGAGGCTGCGTGAGGGTCCAGCCTCCACAGCACTCTGTGTGATGTTACATTATTATATTTATATAGCGCACTGACACGCAGGGATCCTGCAGGGGTGAGGCTGCGTGAGGGTCCAGCCTTCACAGCACTCTGTGTGATGTTACATTATTATATTTATATAGCGCACTGACACGCAGGGATCCTGCAGGGGTGAGGCTTCGTGAGGGTCCAGCCTCCACAGCACTCTGCGTGATGTTACATTATTATATTTATATAGCGCACTGACACGCAGGGATCCTGCAGGGGTGAGGCTGCGTGGGGGTCCAGCCTTCACAGCACTCTGTGTGATGTTACATTATTATATTTATATAGCGCCCTGACACCCTGGGATCCCGCAGGGGTGAGGCATGGCTGTGTGAGGGTCCAGCCTTCACAGCACTCTGTGTGATGTTACATTATTATATTTATATAGCTCACTGACACCCTGGGATCCTGCAGGGGTGAGGCTGCGTGGGGGTCCAGCCTTCACAGCACTCTGTGTGATGTTACATTATTATATTTATATAGCTCACTGACACCCTGGGATCCCGCAGGGGCGAGGCTGCGTGAGGGTCCAGCATTCACAGCACTCTGTGTGATGTTACATTATTATATTTATATAGCGCCCTGACACCATGGGATCCCGCAGGGGTGAGGCTGCGTGAGGGTCCAGTCTTCACAGCACTCTGTGTGATGTTACATTATTATATTTATATAGCGCACTGACACGCAGGGATCCTGCAGGGGTGAGGCTGCGTGAGGGTCCAGCCTTCACAGCACTCTGTGTGATGTTACATTATTATATTTATATAGCGCCCTGACACCCTGGGATCCCGCAGGGGTGAGGCTGCGTGAGGGTCCAGTCTTCACAGCACTCTGTGTGATGTTACATTATTATATTTATATAGCGCCCTGACACCCTGGGATCCCGCAGGGGTGAGGCTGCGTGAGGGTCCAGTCTTCACAGCACTCTGTGTGATGTTACATTATTATATTTATATAGCGCACTGACACGCAGGGATCCTGCAGGGGTGAGGCTGCGTGGGGGTCCAGCCTTCACAGCACTCTGTGTGATGTTACATTATTATATTTATATAGCGCCCTGACACCCTGGGATCCCGCAGGGGTGAGGCGTGGCTGTGTGAGGGTCCAGCCTTCACAGCACTCTGTGTGATGTTACATTATTATATTTATATAGCTCACTGACACCCTGGGATCCTGCAGGGGTGAGGCTGCGTGGGGGTCCAGCCTTCACAGCACTCTGTGTGATGTTACATTATTATATTTATATAGCTCACTGACACCCTGGGATCCCGCAGGGGCGAGGCTGCGTGAGGGTCCAGCATTCACAGCACTCTGTGTGATGTTACATTATTATATTTATATAGCGCCCTGACACCCTGGGATCCCGCAGGTGTGAGGCTGCGTGAGGGTCCAGTCTTCACAGCACTCTGTGTGATGTTACATTATTATATTTATATAGCGCACTGACACGCAGGGATCCTGCAGGGGTGAGGCTGCGTGGGGGTCCAGCCTTCACAGCACTCTGTGTGATGTTACATTATTATATTTATATAGCGCCCTGACACCCTGGGATCCCGCAGGGGTGAGGCGTGGCTGTGTGAGGGTCCAGCCTTCACAGCACTCTGTGTGATGTTACATTATTATATTTATATAGCTCACTGACACCCTGGGATCCTGCAGGGGTGAGGCTGCGTGGGGGTCCAGCCTTCACAGCACTCTGTGTGATGTTACATTATTATATTTATATAGCTCACTGACACCCTGGGATCCCGCAGGGGCGAGGCTGCGTGAGAGTCCAGCATTCACAGCACTCTGTGTGATGTTACATTATTATATTTATATAGCGCCCTGACACCCTGGGATCCCGCAGGGGTGAGGCTGCGTGAGGGTCCAGTCTTCACAGCACTCTGTGTGATGTTACATTATTATATTTATATAACTCACTGACACGCAGGGATCCTGCAGGGGTGAGGCTGCGTGAGGGTCCAGCCTTCACAGCACTCTGTGTGATGTTACATTATTATATTTATATAGCGCCCTGACACCCTGGGATCCCGCAGGGGTGAGGCTGCGTGAGGGTCCAGTCTTCACAGCACTCTGTGTGATGTTACATTATTATATTTATATAGCGCCCTGACACCCTGGGATCCCGCAGGGGTGAGGCTGCGTGAGGGTCCAGTCTTCACAGCACTCTGTGTGATGTTACATTATTATATTTATATAGCGCACTGACACGCAGGGATCCTGCAGGGGTGAGGCTGCGTGAGGGTCCAGCCTTCACAGCACTCTGTGTGATGTTACATTATTATATTTATATAGCGCCCTGACTCCCTGGGATCCCGCAGGGGTGAGGCTGCGTGAGGGTCCAGTCTTCACAGCACTCTGTGTGATGTTACATTATTATATTTATATAGCGCACTGACACGCAGGGATCCTGCAGGGGCGAGGCTGCGTGAGGGTCCAGCCTTCACAGCACTCTGGGTTATGGTACATTATATTTATATAGCTCACTGACACCCTGGGATCCCGCAGGGGCGAGGCTGCGTGAGGGTCCAGCCTTCACAGCACTATGTGTTATGTTACATTATTATATTTATATAGCGCACTGACACGCAGGGATCCTGCAGGGGCGAGGCTGCGTGAGGGTCCAGCCTTCACAGCACTCTGGGTTATGGTACATTATATTTATATAGCTCACTGACACCCTGGGATCCCGCAGGGGCGAGGCTGCGTGAGGGTCCAGCCTTCACAGCACTATGTGTTATGTTACATTATATTTATATAGCTCACTGACACCCTGGGATCCCGCAGGGGTGAGGCTGCGTGAGGGTCCAGCCTTCACAGCACTCTGTGTGATGTTACATTATTATATTTATATAGCGCACTGACACCCTGGGATCCTGCAGGGGCGAGGCTGCGTGAGGGTCCAGCCTTCACAGCACTCTGGGTTATGTTACATTACATTTATATAGCACCCTGACACCCTGGGATCCCGCAGGGGTGAGGCTGCGTGAGGGTCCAGCCTTCACAGCACTCTCGGTTATGTTACATTACATTTATATAGCGCACTGACACGCAGGGATCCTGCAAGGGTGAGGCTGCGTGAGGGTCCAGCCTTCACAGCACTATGCGGGTCATTCCGACCCTGGCGGTCGGTGGCCGCCAGGGCCACCGACCACGGGAGCACCGCCAACAGGCTGGCGGTGCTTCTACGAGCATTCTGACCGCGGCGGTTTAGCCGCGGTCAGACGCGGAAAGCCAGCGGTCTCCCGCTGACTTTCCGCCGCTCGTAGGAATCCTCCATGGCTGCGGAGCGCGCTCCGCAGCCATGGAGGATTCCGACTCCCCCTCCCGCCATCCAGTTCCTGGCGGTTCTCCCGCCGGGAACCGGATGGCGGGAGGGGGAGTCGCGGGGCCCCTGGGGGCCCCTGCCGTGCCCATGCCTATGGCATGGGCACGGCAGGGGCCCCCGTAAGAGGGCCCCTAAAAGTATTTCAGTGTCTGCAAAGCAGACACTGAAATAAGCGACGGGTGCAACTGCACCCGTCGCACCTTCCCACTCCGCCGGCTCTATTACGAGCCGGCGTCATCGTGGGAAGGGAGTTTTCCCCTGGGCTGGCGGGCGGTCTTGCGAAGACCGCCCGCCAGCCCAGGGGAAAACTCGGAATACCCTCCGCGGTCTTTCGACCGCGGAGCGGTATTTCGGAGGGGGGAAGTCTGGCGGGCGGCCTCCGCCGCCCGTCAGACTCAGAATTAGGGCCTATGTGTTATGTTACATTATATTTATATAGCTCACTGACACCCTGGGATCCCGCAGGGGCGAGGCTGCGTGAGGGTCCAGCCTTCACAGCACTCTGTGTGATGTTACATTATTATATTTATATAGCCCACTGACACCCTGGGATGCCGCAGGGGTGAGGCTGCGTGAGGGTCCAGCCTTCACAGCACTCTGGGTTATGTTACATTACATTTATATAGCGCACTGACACCCTGGGATCCCGCAGGGGCGAGGCTGCGTGAGGGTCCAGCCTTCACAGCACTCTGTGTGATGTTACATTATTATATTTATATAGCGCCCTGACACCCTGGGATCCCGCAGGGGTGAGGCTGCGTGAGGGTCCAGCCTTCACAGCACTATGTGTTATGTTACATTATATTTATATAGCTCACTGACACCCTGGGATCCCGCAGGGGCGAGGCTGCGTGAGGGTCCAGCCTTCACAGCACTCTGTGTGATGTTACATTATTATATTTATATAGCGCCCTGACACCCTGGGATTCCGCAGGGGTGAGGCTGCGTGAGGGTCCAGCCTTCACAGCACTCTGTGTTATGTTACATTATATTTATATAGCTCACTGACACCCTGGGATCCCGCAGGGGCGAGGCTGCGTGAGGGTCCAGCCTTCACAGCACTCTGTGTGATGTTACATTATTATATTTATATAGCGCCCTGACACCCTGGGATCCCGCAGGGGTGAGGCTGCGTGAGGGTCCAGCCTTCACAGCACTCTGTGTGATGTTACATTATTATATTTATATAGCGCACTGACACGCAGGGATCCTGCAGGGGCGAGGCTGCGTGAGGGTCCAGCCTTCACAGCACTCTGGGTTATGGTACATTATATTTATATAGCTCACTGACACCCTGGGATCCCGCAGGGGCGAGGCTGCGTGAGGGTCCAGCCTTCACAGCACTCTGTGTGATGTTACATTATTATATTTATATAGCGCCCTGACACCCTGGGATCCCGCAGGGGTGAGGCTGCGTGAGGGTCCAGCCTTCACAGCACTCTGTGTGATGTTACATTATTATATTTATATAGCGCACTGACACGCAGGGATCCTGCAGGGGCGAGGCTGCGTGAGGGTCCAGCCTTCACAGCACTCTGGGTTATGGTACATTATATTTATATAGCGCACTGACACCCTGGGATCCTGCAGGGGCGAGGCTGCGTGAGGGTCCAGCCTTCACAGCACTCTGTGTGATGTTACATTATTATATTTATATAGCGCCCTGACACCCTGGGATCCCGCAGGGGTGAGGCTGCGTGAGGGTCCAGCCTTCACAGCACTATGTGTTATGGTACATTATATTTATATAGCTCACTGACACCCTGGGATCCCGCAGGGGCGAGGCTGCGTGAGGGTCCAGCCTTCACAGCACTCTGTGTGATGTTACATTATTATATTTATATAGCGCACTGACACGCAGGGATCCTGCAGGGGTGAGGCGTGGCTGTGTGAGGGTCCAGCCTTCACAGCACTCTGTGTTATGTTGTGTTATCTTACAGTACATTTATATAGTGCCGAGACACCCACTGGTCCTGCAGAGGGGAGGCATGGCTGTCTGAGTGAGTATCCTTGAGGATATTTTGAGGGTAGTTTTGAGTTTGGCGGATGGAAAAGGCCGTCCACCATACTCCCGCTGTCAGGTTACTGTCAGTGCTGCCCCCTTCCCGCCGGCCCCATTAAGTGTTTCCCTCTGGCCCAGCGGGAATCGGCATTTCTGGCTCATAATAGAGCCGGCAGCAATGCTGTAGTGCGTAGGGTGCACCCGCGATTTTAACTGTCTGCAAAATCATGAAGAGGATGGTCAGGGGGAGCCCTGCACTGACTATGCCAAGTGCATGGACAGTGCAGGGCCCCCCTGGGGCACCCTGCACCCAGTCTCCGCCAGCCACTACATGGCAGAGCTACTGCCATGTAATCGCCGGTGGAGAATGGACTCGTAACCCCCATGGCAGTGCTGCTTGTAGAGCTGCCCTGGCAGATTTGGACCGCCAGCCCATCCAGTGGAAGAAAACTGTAGGTGCTGGTGGTCCGACTGTGGCGCAACCACCATGGTCGTAATGTGGTTGTCGGACTGCCACATTGACAGCGGGCCGACCGCCACCGCGGCACCCAGGGTCATAATGAGGCCCTCTGTGTAATGCTAAAATACATTTATAAAGCGCAGTGACACCCATGGATTCTACACAGGTGAGGCACAACTGTGTGACAGTGTATCTTTGAGGACATCTTTTGGTATGTTGTATTATGTTACGGTACATTTATATAGTGCAAGGACACCGACAGATCCTACAGAAGTGAAGCATGACACTGTGAGGGTGCATCCCTGCGGACATTATGTGTAATGTTATAATACATTTATAAAGCGCACTGAACCCCACAGATCTGCAGAGGTGAGGCACAGCTGTGTGAAGGTGCGTCCTTGAGGACATTATGGCCCTCATTCTGACCTTGGCGGGCGGCGGAGGCCGCCCGCCAAAGTCCCGCCGTCAGCTTACCGTTCCGCGGTCGAAAGACCGCGGCGGTAATTCTGACTTTCCCGCTGGGCTGGCGGGCGGTCGCCTTCAGGCCGCCCGCCAGCCCAGCGGGAAAGAGGCTTCCACGATGAAGCCGGCTCGGAATCGAGCCGGCGGAGTGGAAGCTGTGCGACGGGTGCAGTTGCACCCGTCGCGTATTTCACTGTCTGCGCAGCAGACAGTGAAATACATTTAGGGGCCCTCTTACGGGGGCCCCTGCAATGCCCATGCCAGTGGCATGGGCACTGCAGGGGCCCCTAGGGGCCCCGCGACCCCCCCTACCGCCATCCGGATCCCGGCGGTCGGACCGCCGGGATATGGATGGCGGTAGGGGGGGTCGGAATCCCCTCGGCGGCGCAGCTTGAGGATTCAATGGGGCGGCGGTACACTGGCGGGAGCCCGCCAGTGGTGCCGGTCCGACCGCGGCTTTACCGCCGCGGTCGGAATCCCCATTGGAGCACCGCCGGCCTGTCGGCGGTGCTCCCGCGGTCCTCCGCCCTGGCGGTCTTTGACCGCCAGGGTCAGAATGACCGCCTATGTGTTATGTTATGTTACAATACATGTATAAAGCGCACTGACCACCAGGAATCCTGCTTTTTCTTGAATGCTTTGTACAGGTAAAGAATCATGACACCTACTCTGTTAGCTCAAAGTGTAGGCAGCATTTTGAGCTTTTTGTAATTTGAAATGGCATCATCAGGGCAGGAACCAGTAGACTTGTTCTTGTTATCGGACAGCAACGGTCGCGCTGCCAGAAAGTCACTGTTTATTAATCTGGAACAGCTATCTCTACTCCTGGGGTGCCTTTTTAACCTCAACATCTATTAAATAGAAACGGAAACTAAGCATTGGTAATATATGTCCTATGTATTATCCCAGAGGGCTGGCACAAATAATATGGCTGCCTCTACAGCTCTTCTGTGTACAGCTGAGCCAGTGAGTTTGTGTAAAACGTGGAATTCTATGTCAGGACAGGAGGCTCCGATTATGCTTCTCTTTCTATGCTTTATTTTTTCAGCAGCCAATTCAAAATACAGTTGAAAACACTACACTTCCCATAAACATCATAATGTCACAAGACCAGTCATAGAGCCACCAGCCCTATATAACCATAATGTACCCATAAGCTTTCTCTTTCCTTGCTGCTCTGCAGCCAGTTAAGTACTGTCATTTTCCTTTCACTAATTACTGTCTGTAAATCTGTGGTGTTCTACAGCGTGCTCGCTTTGATTTTGTAATAGATTTTGAGCGTGGTGCTCTGACGATTTTGTAAGCGTTTGCCTCTTGACCAGACAGCACTCGTTTTTATATTGAGGTCTTCGGTTGTGATGCACTGACTATTCTAGGAGTGTATTTACCTCCCGGCGAGGTGCGCATTGCCTCACTATTATTGTCTATGGAGCGGGAAATTAGGGGAGGGAGGACGCGCGTCCCCCCTCGTGCTGTCCTCTTTTGATGTCTAATGCTTAGACCATAGCACTCATGCGTGCATTATCAAAGTTTTTCTCCAGTTGAATTTTTAGTGCCTCTTAACATGTACTTTGTCTCAGGCCCGAGTGCTTTCCTCCCTGACTACGTCCAACTGGGACTTCTACTCTGGGCTGTCATAATTCTGATTGGGCATTGCCTGAGTGTTTTGGCAGGTCTCCCTCCACGTTTTCCTTAATTTCTTGCAATTACCAGCCTTAAAATCCATTGGATGTGGTTACCTCCCCGCTTCTGTCCTGAAGCTCAATTTTAATCAGATTTTTTTCCCTGTCTTTGAGGAAATTACAACTTTGTGTCACTTAAAATGGCCCCATATGATGAAGAATCTGGGGAAGGTCTCTACTATAATGACTCTGTGGGGTCAAGACTTGATCTATGCACTTGATTCTGGCATTCGCCACACTGTTCATGTAGCCTTGGCCAAGGCTATTCAGCCCAATCAGCAGCACTTGTTCGATTTTGCTGAACAGCAGGGATGGCTCCCCGGCAATCTTCCTAGCAGCAGCGAAGTTCCCTCTGTCTTGCAGGCTGATCATCAGATAATCCTCATGTGTCTGATTTTGAACAATTGGTGAAGTTCCTATCCATGGGCCATGGTTACAGTTCCTCCACTATTACATCAGTGGCTATTGCTCAAGAAGAGTCAGGCTCTTCCTCTTCATCCCAAAGCCCTGATCTTGGGGATAGTTCCCCTCCCTGCAAACACACAAAGAAGTTGCGCCACTCTGAGGTGGCCGTAAATGCCCCTAACGTCCTCACGTTCACAACAGAGGATATTATTCATCCTTGTTCATCTTCCTGGACCCCTCCGTCTTAGGTGGCAGAAGGCCTTCAGCCCCATAGCCGTCACAGTTTCAATAAGGATGTCGGATCTCGGTTGCGGTCCGAATGCCCTAGACCCGAATTACCTTCCAAGGTTACCGCAATGCCCAAGATAGATAATACACTATTAACCTATCTCAGAAGGTTTTCAAAAGACCCTAAGAAGGGCATTGATCGCGCTTGGCACGGATGTTAGGATAAGATTCTTGACGTCGCTGGGCCTCTAACAAAGATCCTCGAGATGGGTTTCCTCGCCCAGGAGTTTGGGACTCCAATTCATCCTGAAGTACTGGTGGGCTGGGCCTCCAGGATCATGTGTTTTTTTGTGTAACGCCAACTGCGTCATCTCTAGTGAATGGCGATGTTCTATTCTGATTAAGACGGACCCGAGGTTAGTTGACCTTGCCACATCTGAGGCAGGTCCCTCGGCGCAGGGATTTCTTTTAAGTTTGCAGCAACATATGCCAACTTAGACAAAGCGCAAGGGTCCATCAAGAAAGACCTTCATCCACTTTTTGCCAGGGATGCTTTAGATGGTGAGCCTTCGGCCGCAGTTTTCAACAAGGTCCTCAGCAAGGATATTACCAGCAATACAGAGGGGTTTATCGGGATTTCTACTCCTCCTCCACCTTCTACCTATCCTGACCTCAAGCGGGTCTCAAACGCTTCCGAAGGGGAAAATACAGAGGCTCTCAGACCTCTTACCAAGAATCCGGTTCTACAGGTGAGACTAGTTTTAATTTCAGATGTCATTTTGGGGGAGAACAGGATGTTTCCTTCACAGCTGGCAAAAAAATACGTAGGACTCCTGGGTTCTAGAAGTGATACAGGGTTACAAATGAGAGTTTTACAACTCCCCAGTTCAACAGTTCCCTCCCCTGGGATATTTGTTTCCCTACAAGATCAGGAGTTCATCTCCTCAGAGGTTTCAACCTTCATCGCCAAGGGAGCTTTAGTGGAGGTACCCCCTCACCCGCACCGTTTCCTCAGCCCCGTTTTCCTAGTGAAAAGAAAGGTGGGGGGTCCCATCTGGTCCTAAATTGGAAAGACTTCAATGGGTGGATTGTTTATCGCCACTTCAGGATGGAGGACATTCACTTGTTGAGGGATATCCTACAAGAAGGGGATTTGATTGTCAGAATAGATTTAAAGGATTCTTAACTGACCACACCTCGTTTTCCTCCCTACCGTCGGTTCCTACAGCTTCTTTGGATGAGGCATTGCTTCAAGTACAAGGTCCTCCCCTTCGGCCTGCCCACGGCCCGTGGTTTTTCACAAAAGTGATGCAACCAATAGCAGAATCTCTTCGAGGCAGAGAAGTTTATCTTATAATTTTTCTAGACTTTATCATCATTGTGGCCCAGTGTCCTCTCTTGCTGATCACTCACCTAGAGTGGGCTATATCTCCTTCAAGATTTGGAGTTCATTGTCAACTGCCACAAGTCCATCCTGCCCCCTTCTCGGCGGATGGCATTCCTGGGGTTTCAGGTAGACTCAGTTCTGACCCAATTAATTCTTCTTTCCCTCAAGATCCGCAACATCAAGATGGAACTGAGATCATTGTTGAGCAAGCAGACAGTCTCCTTGAGATGCATTGCTCACATGGTGGGCCTTCTGTCCTCTTCGATACAGGATATCTTTCCTGGTCCCCTTCACTATTGAGCCCATCTGCGGCTCAAAATCTCTGACCTCACCCAACAGCTGGTTTAACAATACTGCACTACAGTTATACCATAGAGTAGTCGTGTTCTTCCTCCTTGGTTTTACTATAATAGGATACTGTATGGGAATATTCTTGTACTATTGTACTGTAACTATTTTTCTACTCCAAAACTATGCTGGTAACAATTTTATGCCATAAACGTAGATTCTTTCTTAATCTGTTTATTATTCTGACGTGTATATATGACAGACTATTGGCTGTATACGTCATGTAAGTCTTGAAGGTCTATGGTCTGTGTTTTTGTGTGTTGTTTCAAGTTATGAAAACAATTAAAAAAAAGTACAACACAAAAAATCTCTCACCTCCAGAGGGGCCTCAGTTACTCGTACATGATTCCCTTATCCCTGGAAGCGAAGACGGAGATTCGTTGGTCGCTGGAGCATATGGATGCCTGAAATGGCAGAGCGATATTTAAATCATCTCCAGAGATCGTAATAAAGTCCAATGCCAGCTGTTGGGGTTGGGGAGCCCGCTGTGGTCCGATTTCCACGGGAGGTCGTTGGTCCAGAGCAGAGCTGGACCTACATATCAATTGCTTGGAACTGGTGGTGGGATCCTTTGTCATCCGCAGCCTCTCCCTCGACAAGTCAGACTGTTGCATCCTCCCTCGGATGGACAACATCTCCGCAGAGAGGTATGTCAATCAGTTTGGCAGGACGAAGTTTCGCTTCCAGGCAGAGATTGCCAAGGACTTCTGGTATTTTTGCCTTCAACACTGGATATAGGTAATAGCTGAATATCTCCCAGGTTGCAGCAATCTGGTAGCAGATTGGCAGTCTCATCATCTTCGAGACTTCAGCGATTGGACACTTCATCCTAAAGTCTTTCAGTCGCTCCATCGCCATTGGGGTCCTTTCTCGATCGACCTCTTTGCTTCCCGACTCAACCGTCAACTGATGCAGTTTTTCAGCTGGCGCCCGCATCCGGTGTCTCTGGCAACTGATCCATTTCCACAGGAATGATCTCTGTTCCTGGAGTATGAATTTTCTCCTTTCATGATGATCCCCAGGGTTTTAGCTCAGACTCATCGTCGAGGGAAGATTTGATTCTGGTGACTTCCCTCTGGAAGGTTCAAGCTTGGTTTCCAGTAATTATGGAACTAAGTTATTCTCCTCCAGTCCTTCTTCCGTTAAGATGGAACCTAGTTCTAGATCCCTTGGGCCTTCCTCATCCCCTGATTCAGTCTGAATGCCTCTCTCTGGTGGCATGGAAGGTTTCAGGGAGACTCACCCAGGACTTTTGCAGGAGTCTACTGAGTTCATCTCTCAGGCCTGGTCCTCGAGCACTCACAAACGTTACAACTTAGCTTGGAAGCACTGGTGTAATTGGTGCAGTGAACGGGGTGCTGAGCCCTCTTCAGCAGATTGCTCTTTGATTTTGAATTTTTTTCTTCCTGAGCCACTTTTGATATGGTCTATACATCGGTGAATAACTATAGGTCTGCCATTTCTGCAGGTCCTGTACCTATGAAGGTAAGCCTGTGGGGGAGCTTCCCATTGTATGCAAACTCTTGCATGGCATTCGCTTCAGTCGTCCTCCTCAACCAAGATATTCTTCTTTATGGGATGTAAATTTCGTTTTTTAGACTCTTGACCTGCAAATCGATATCTTTCCAAAAAGCAGCTTTCTGCTAAGCTTACCATGCTATTGTGCTTGGTTTCTTGTAAATGGGCTTCTGATGTAAGGGCCTTGGATTTAGCGGTAGAATGTTTTTTCCTGAAGGAGTCACTTTTTCCATTACACGTCGTACTAAGTGTGATACTAGGATGGTTTCTTACCCTAGTTTCCCTGATAATTTTAAGTTATGTGTAGTATGGTATTTAAAGGAGTACGAGGTGAGTACTGCTGAAGTTTTTGTACTGACATGGGGGGGCGATTGTTGATTTCGTTACAGAAGCCTTTTCACCCGGTTTCCTCAGCTACCTTGGCTAGGTGAATGTGATGGTTTTTGTCTGAGGTAGGTATTGACACCTCAAGATTTGGTGCTCATTCTGCCAGGGGTGCTAGGCCTCTAAGTCCTTTTCATTAGGCTCACGGCTGGAGGATATTCTCAAAGTGGCTGATTGGTCGTCTGAGTCCAATCAATCAATCAATCACTGCATTTGTAAAGCGCGCTACATACCCGCAAGGGTCTCAAGGCCTGGGGAGGGGGGGGTGCTACTGGTCGAAGGGCCAGGTCTTGAGGAGTCTTCTGAAGGCCAGCAGGTCCTGGGTCTGTCGTAGGATGGTGGGGAGAGTGTTCCAGGTCTTGGCGGCGAGGTAGGAGAAGGATCTGCCGCCGGCGGTGGTTTTTCGGATGCGGGGGACTGTGGCGAGGGCGAGGTTGGCTGAGCGGAGGCTTCGGGTGGGGGTGTGGAAGCTGAGTCGGTTGTTGAGGTAGGTGGGTCCGGTGTTGTGCAGTGCTTTGTGTGCGTGGATCAGGAGCTTGAAGGTGATCCTTTTGTTGATGGGGAGCCAGTGCATGCCTCTCAGGTGGAGTGTGATGTGGCTGCGGCGGGGGACATCGAGGATGAGTCGGGCCAAGGCGTTCTGGATGCGTTGGAGTCGTCTCAGGAGCTTGTTTGTAGTTCCTGAGTAGAGGGCGTTCCCGTAGTCGAGTCTGTTGGTGATGAGGGCCTGGGTAACGGTTTTTCTCGTGTCGAGGGGGATCCATTTGAATATCCTGCGGAGCATACAGAGGGTGTTGAAGCAGGACGCGGAGACGGCATTGACTTGCCTGGTCATGGAGAGAGTGGAGTCGAGGATGACCCCCAGGTTGCGTGCGTGGTCCGTGGGTTCCGGGGCTGTGCCTAGTGACGTGGGCCACCAAGAGTCGTCCCAGGCTGATGGGGTGGGTCCGAGAATGAGGACCTCCGTCTTGTCTGAGTTCAGCTTCAGTCTGCTGTCCTTCATCCAGTCGGCTATGGCCTTCATTCCTCGGTGGAGGTTAGCTTTGGCGGTGTCGGGATCTTCGGTGAGGGATATGATCAGCTGGGTGTCGTCGGCGTAGGAGATGATGTTGAGGTTGTGTTGTCGTGCGACGTGGGCGAGGGGGGCCATGTAGATATTGAACAGTGTCGGGCTGAGGGAGGATCCCTGTGGGACGCCGCAGATGATCTCAGTGGTTTTGGAGCGGAAGGGTGGGAGGCGGACGCTCTGGGTTCTGCCGGAGAGGAAGGATGTGGTCCTGGCCAGGGCCTTCTCTTGGATACCGGCGTCATGGAGGCGTGCTGATAGGGTGCGGTGGCAGACCGTGTCAAAGGCTGCTGATAGGTCCAGGAGGATGAGGGCAGCTGTTTCTCCTTTGTCCATCAGGGTCCGGATGTCGTCAGTGGCGGCGATGAGGGCGGTCTCGGTGCTGTGGTTACTGCGAAAACCAGATTGGGACGGGTCCAGGATGTTGTTGACTTCGAGGTAGCGGGTTAGCTGTTTGTTTACAATCTTCTCGGTCACTTTTGCCGGGAAAGGGAGCAGGGAGATGGGATGGAAGTTCTTGAGGTCCTTGGGGTCCGCCTTGGGCTTCTTCAGAAGGGCGTTGATCTCGGCATGCTTCCAGCTTTCTGGGAAGGTTGCTGTCTCAAAGGAACAGTTGATTGTTTTCCGGAGGTGGGGCGCGATGGCTGGGCTGGCTTTGTTGAACACGTGGTGAGGGCAGGGGTCCGATGGGGATCCGGAGTGGATGGAGTTCATGGTTTTGATGGTGTCTTCGTCGCTGACGCTGGACCAGACGATCAGGCGACTGGTGCGAGTGGTAGTCGCAGGGGTGGTGGACTCGGTGGTGGGTGAGGGGGGGTCGGGGTTGAAGCTGTCGTGGATGTCGGTGATCTTGCGGTGGAAGAAGGTGGCCAGGGAGTCGCACAGGTCTTGAGATGGCGGGATGTCGTTGGTGATGGAGCTGGGGTTGGAGAGTTCTTTCACAATGCTGAAGAGCTCTTTGGTGTTGTGTGCGTTGTTGTCTAGGCGGTCCTTGAAGGCGGTCTTCTTGGCGGTCCTGATGAGTTGGTGATGTCTGCGGGTGGCGCTCTTGAGGGCTGTGTGGTTGTCTGGTGTTCGGTCGTGGAGCCATTTCTTCTCCAGCTTCCGACAGGTGTGCTTGGAGATCCGGAGGTCCTCGGTGAACCAGGCGTCTTTCTTGTTGGTGTGGTTGGTTGTAAAGGTCTTGAGAGGGGCGAGGGTGTTGGCGCAGTCGTTGATCCACTGTGTGAGGTTGGTCGCGGCAGTGTCTGGGTCGGTGGGGTCAGTGGGTGGTCTCAGGGCGAGGGCGGTAGTCAGTTGGTCCCCGGTGACCTTGCCCCAGCAGCGGCGTGGTAGCTTTTGGGTGCGGTGGTGGGTTTTCTGAAGGTGAAGTGGACGCATCTGTGGTCGGTCCAGTGTGGTTCGGTGGTGTGGTTGAAGGAAACGTGGGGGCTTGCAGAGAAGATGGGGTCAAGCGTGTGTCCAGCGGCGTGAGTGGGTGTCGTTACTAGCTGTTTGAGCCCGAGGTTGGCGAGGTTGTCGATCAGGGCGGTGGAGTTGGCGTCGTTGTTGTTCTCGAGGTGGAAGTTCAGGTCCCCGAGGAGGATGTAGTCCGTGGAAGCGAGGGCGTGGGTGCTGATGAGGTCAGCGATGGTGTCACTGAACTGTGGGCGGGGTCCGGGAGGTCTGTAGATGAGAGTTCCTCTGAGGGTGGTGTTGGGGTCGGTGTGGATCTGGAAGTGCATGTGCTCGGCGGTGGTGAGGGTGTCATCGGTGTTCGTTGAGATTTTGATGGAGTCTTTGTGGATGATGGCGATTCCTCCTCCCACTCCATTGGTGCGGTCTCTGCGGGAGATCTTGTAGCCCTGTGGGATGGCTATGGCAATGTCTGGTGCTGAGGTGGCGTTCAGCCAGGTCTCCGTCAGGAAGGCAACGTCAGGGGCAGTGGAGTCTAGGAGGTCCCAAAGTTCGATGGCGTGCTTGCGAGCGGAGCGGGTGTTGAGGAGGATGCAGCGGAGGTGGTTGGGTTCTCTGGCTGGTGGTGTGGAGGGTTGGATGCTGATGAATCTGCAGTTCCGGCAGGTGAAAGGCCCCTGGGTGCGTTTCGGGGTGGCCCGGTAGCAGGGGTGGTCTCGTCTGGTGTTGAGTGCGTGGAGGGTGCTTGCGTCGTAGTGCAGTCTGGCGTTGCGGGGGTGCGGGTTCCAGGGGTTCTGGTGCTGGGTGCGGTCCAGGCGCGGACGGCCACAGACGGACTTGCCTTAGGCGCGCCTTCGGCGTGCCAGCGGCGCACCTGCTGTGCGCGCCCGCTTCGCGGCCTCATATGAGGGCAGAGGGAGGGAGGAGCAGCTGGGAGGTGGGAGCGGGGCGGCCAATGGGAGTGAAGGGGGCGGGGCAGCAGGGGCTCAGCAGCAAGGGAAAAACCCAGGGGAAAACCCGGGGAAAAAACGGCGGGAAAAGACGGCGGGAGAGGGACAACAGAGCACAGGGGTACAGAAAGCAAAACATAGGGGCACAGAATGGAAA
Source organism: Pleurodeles waltl (assembly GCF_031143425.1). Lineage (NCBI taxonomy): Eukaryota > Metazoa > Chordata > Amphibia > Caudata > Salamandridae > Pleurodeles > Pleurodeles waltl. The sequence continues at coordinate 7,616,884 of NC_090446.1, forward strand.
AAACAAGTGGCACAGAAGCACAAGCTCAGGGGAATAAAAAAAAGGGAGCGAGTAGTCAGGCGGCAAAAGTGGCAACAGAGGTTCAACCCACAGGGGGCTGCGTGGCAGATGGGGGGAGCGACCTGCCTGGTGACAGGGTCAAAGGTCGCTCGTCCACGTTTAAGTCATTTTACTACAAACCTATTGTTGATGTCGCTTCAGTGGTGGTGGCTCAGCTTCAAACTAGCATAACTCGAGCCTCCTGTCCTGACATAGAATAAAAAAAATTCTAGAATTCGCATCAAGAATTTTTCATTTCTATTAAGGACACGGAGGCGAGGATTATCCAGCCCATTTTGTTTTTTTCATTATTGCATTGTTGTTTTCTAATGCATGATTTCTTACTGATTGAAATGTATTTTCTGTGATATTCTCTGAGTGTTCCTTTTTTCCCTCCCCTGATGATATTTGATTAGGGTATTGAAAGTTCTGTCGGTCCAGTGTTTATTGCTTTGGCATTATTTGTGCCCTAGGTAATGAGGACAAGTGATCCTGACACTTCTGCCTGGGTGTTGCCAGATGTGTTTTTGTTTTCTCCTTCCTCCAGTCGTGGAGTTGGTCTGTTCAGGAGTGGTGATCTGAAGTCCCCAGTTCCAGGGTCCTGATCTGTTCCAGAGTTTTTCCTTGGAGTTCGAGCTCGTGTTTCTGGTTCGATCTTTTGGTTTCAGGATTGAGACTGTTTAACTGTTTTGGATTTACGTAAAGAAAAAAGAGGCTTATGGGTCTCATTATGGTTATATACGGCTGGTGGCCTCATGATTGGTCATGTGACATGATGTTTATAGGCAGTGTAGTGTTTTCAACTTTACTTTTGATTGGCTGCTGAACAAATAAAGCATAGAAAGAGAACCATAATCCTTGCCTCTGTGTCCTTAATAGAATTTAAAAAAATGATTGACACAAATGCTAGTATTTGTTTTTATTGTTCAGCTGTATGAGACTTTTAAGGTCCATGGCACGCATTGATCATTTTAAATGCTGTGTGAGGTAGACAGTGGTATAAACTCCCTTAAAGTTTGCTCTCTCAACAGCACCATTCCTTGAATTGAGATCCAGACCCTCAATAAAAACCCAGTACAATTCTGTGATAAGGAAGTAAATAAATATTGCAGTTTTTTAAGTCATTTTCTCGACCGTTACTTACACAAAAGTAGGTGACAATTACTGCTGTTTTCTGCAATCAAAATAGTGTCACGTAAGGCATTGCAATGTCAAATATGAGCAATCTCAGAAATATCACACAAAAACAGAAAACTCAGAAGCTACGAATTTGGGGAGAAACAGTTAGCGATTTTACAGTTGCTTTGGTTGCAGTATTGTAAAAATGCAAGTACCCTGCATGTTCACAAAGCTAGTGGACAGCATTAGCTAAGTTGCTGCGGAGATCTTCCACTATCAATAAAGAACCGCAATCTGTCCCCTAAACACAGGCTCAGTGCGAAAAGAACCATAGAGTAGATGTCTTTGAACTACACCCCTTACTCCTTATTGCACTCTGTACCTTGCCAGCATGGCACGCCGTTTACAGATTCCTAAATGTGTATACAAATGTCTGTACATTTTTTCAGGCTGCCTATGCTAAGATGCAGCATTGCCAGCAAACCTTGCACCAGGACAGGACAGAGATTTTGTTTTTTCCATCTGACCAAACTTCCCTTCTGCTTTGCATGCACCTGGTTGTTACACTGGGTGCCCACCAATCTAGTCAGGATCATCGAAAAATCATCTTACACCAGAAGAAGTTCCTTTCTATCCTAATAAACGATGTTGTCATTATATGAAATCTGTCTATAATAAAACCTGCTTCCAAGAAAGTTATTTTAATTCCTACATTAGGAATAGTCAGACTGCTTGCCTAGGGTTATTGGGTTATGAATAATATCCTAGTTTTTAAATTAACCCAGCATACTACAACCATTTTTTTTATCCAGTAGTCAAATGCAAACATCACTTTTCTATTATAAAATGATTAATTTAACACACATTCAATTCTCACCAAAAACATTTTAAACTTGTCAATATGATGAATTCATACAAATGTTAAGAAATATTTAAACAGCATTCTCCCAATATATATAGCACTTCACATTGATTAACAGAAACTGTTCCCTTATCACATGAACACACTTGCACCAATCATCAAAAACATTCATACTGTCCTTATGGCTCTCCCCACACTGCAGCAGCATATATTATTTTTATCATTATCCTACCAGAGGCACATTAGTCTCTGTATAAATCGTCCGTTGTTGAAGTTCTTTTATATTGCCTGTTTACAGCACTGTTTCAACTTCACCTGTTAGTATCTCTTGCCTTCAGCAGGACGGAGGGATTCATATTTTCATACAGATTATGGAACAGGTTCTTAGTTGTGTCAATATTGTTCTAACAGCAACAAATGTCCTCAAAGGGTCTTCAAGTTTAGATAATTGGACTGGTGGGATTCCTTCTATTCAACGCATGTAATGTCTGTTTCTGTTCTGAAACAGTCACACTGTCTCTCAGCTCCCGCCTCTTGTCACCTTGACTACGAGAACGCCACGCTCGCCGATCTAACCTCATGTAAAGAGAACGGGCAACATTGGGTGGGCATTGATACGTGTCGGGGAATCTGGTTCGAATGCATCCTCCATGTGTATGGTATGTCACTCTGTGGGTTGCCAAGTAAGCAACGTGATCTTTCGGTTTCTTTACACAGGCTACCACCCAAGAAGCTTCTGCCTACTTCTCGGAAGAGGAGTGGAGGCTTTTACAGGAATGGCAGAAGGAACTTTATGGGAATGTGATGCAGCAAATTCACCAAGCCCTGATCTCGCTGGGTAAAGTTACGCTGTTAATTAGCAAGAGATTTGACAGCCTAACAAAAGCTTGAATAATTGTTGCAGGATTTTTAGTGGGGGGTTTGCTTTGTTTTTTCTCTTTGTGTAATATTTAGGAGCAGTAAGCTAGTATGATGCTGATTTTCACTGTAATATTAATATGGTAATTCATTTTCAGGTGGAGAAGTCCAAGAGAGCAGTCAGAAGTAGTGATTTGGGGAATCCAAAAAAGAGGGAGCTACAAGAAAGGGAAGGTCAGCACTGACCATAGCTACTGACAGGTTTAGACATAGTTCACTCTACAGGAAATTATAAAGCAGTAGCGTCTGACGGACTGACCGCTTATTAGTGACCGTTCCTTATGGGAGATGGAATCACACAAGGAAAAAAATCAGTGGCTGTGAAATGGTCTGAAATCTGCCGGTCAGTTCTGCCTAAAATGGATAAAATGAGCATTGAGTCAGTGACAATCAGTCAGTGCAAACATTTCCAGTTGTGAGCCAGCAGCGCGAGTAGTGTTGGACTCCACCTCTGCATAGTCCACACTATGAGGTGAGTTCTAACCCTTGAAGCTTTAGATCGACAGAAGTGATGTCTGCTGGAGAGCGATCACAGCATTATTGTTGTAATTAGTGACGTGGATGATAAAACCTCTAATTGTACAGGCTGTAAGTAGTGGCCTCCCTTCCTGCTATTGAAGCTAAAATTTAAACACATTGCTCAAAAGTTCACCTGTTACAATGTACTTGTAAGTTCTGCGACCTAATGTGACAGATTCAGTTCCACATTTGTGATTGTGGAGCTGCACTTTGCCGCATTGACCTTTGTGAACCAGGAAGGAATCTCTCTATGGGAGGGCATGGTTAGTCCAGGGTTTTCCATGGAGAGCAGGGCGGATATTTGGGCAACAAGAGTGATTACTCCCTTCAACTTATACATTTCAATCAGTAGTTTCCAAAGAGGAAACTCAATCTTATTGTTTTATTGACCTGGATTGGTACAGTATCTCAAAAATTGTTGTCTACAATCCTTTCCTCTAGCGAGAAAAGTATCTCTGTCCAACACTGTTTCCTTCTCTGATGTTTTTAAATCGATAAAAAGAAAAGTAATCCCAAAAAATGAGGCAGTATGTCACAGACTTCCATAAATTGGCTTGATTTAAAATGTGACCACCACCATTGGACCCTTGTAAATATCTGGAATTGACAGTGTGCCTTTGACATGACACTCACCTCCTCCATACGTTCCCACTAGGTACACTGCGCTCTCACACCATCAATGGCTTGAGCCCTGTGCACCTGCATATAGCCAGAAAGTCTGAGAACCATGTGCAGCCAAACATGTCAAACAGTAAGGTTTTGCTGAAGGTCTCAAGTTTGTCATATTCACTGAATATGAATTGTTTTACAGTTCTCATGTTATTGCCATGGGAGTGCTATTCCTGGTCTTGGGTTTTGATCTTTATAACTACAAGGACGTTCTCAGTGCATAACTTGGTTTCGGTAGCTGTCACACCACTGTTGTCAACATCTGAGACGTGGCGCTCTGCTTTTCTAGATGGGTCGAATCTGCTTGAAAGTATCAATCTTGTTCTCAATGACAGCAGGGTTTGTATTTCTGTCTGCAGTGTCTTAACAGTGATGTCTACAGGGGTTGAGTCCAGTGGAGGACGAAGAGAAGAAGCCAATGATTCGACCAGGTCGCCCTTTAGCTTGGTGCTCTTTCTTTGTTCAAACATCAGTTTACTGTGTTTGGCATTTGACTTCTCCATGGTGAAGATTTAAAGAGCTTGCAGGGGTGCAAAAGAGAGACCAGAATTTAGCAACTGCAATGCCTTGTAAAGATGTCTGGTGAGACAAATCACCTCATAATCCGCATCATGGAAGCATGCAGTCTTCAAGAAAAGAGCACGTAGAGTATCATAAAAAGGAAGCCTGTCATATAATTCAGCGGCTGTTGAAATTTACGACCATTTGAGTGTCAGCTCCAGCCTGCATGGGGAGCCTAGCTCTTTGTCACCCTTTAGGATTACTAGAGAAGCGCAGAGAGGCAAAATGTGACCGGAGGAGTGTCCTCGATCCCACTCCCATTGTGTTATACTCCGTCTCTGTAGTTTAGAGTTGCTGATTGCGGCCATGGTGTGTTCATGCTCTATGGCCGCCATGTGCAAACGTTAATTTAACCATCCCACCCACAGGGCAGGATTTCATCTCTCCCCTAATGCCCATACCTAGAGCCCCATCACCCCTTTATCAACAAATCTTCAGCTGCCGGTATAGTCTGCCATGTTAACACAAGGCACAGAGCGTGCCATTCAGGGCACGACCAGGCTTGACTGATTCAGCTCGGGGAAAGGGCCTGCTAAACATACCGTGCATCCAGTGCTTATCACAAGAGGGCACAGGAGACAGTCTTATGTTGTGGCTGGATTTGGGCGGATGAAGGTCTTGGGCTGGCAGGTGGGAGAGAGCTCCACTTTCAGGCAGCCATCTTTGCAGGAAGCTGACCACTCCATTGAGCTTTTACAGCATTCATATTCTTAAGGACTTAAAGTTGTACCTGGACACCTAGACTATGTTTTGTGTTTCTTTGCCTCCTGCCCTGCTCCCTTCTATAATTCATTACTTGTCTTAAGAAAGCTTGGTTGCCTGTCTAACTCTTACAAGTACATTTTGCAAGCCATAACATTCTTTGGTGTGCATTTCAGTGATTTTATTTTAGTGCTGTATTAAAATGTATGGTTTAATCATGGATTCTTCACATTCTTGCACAGAATCCATGAGATTAGTTTTGCCAGCACCTGCTCAGCAGCTTGGTGACATCTGTGAAGCTACTGGTCTGTTAGGTGACTCAGGCGTTGGTTTGGGTCAGGGAGAAGGAGACTCTAATGTCAGTTCCAGGCCTCACCTTCTCTTCTATTAAACATTCTCTGGTGAAATGGACGTTTGTCGTTCAGCATGTGCCACGTGGTAAAAGAGCACAACACTCCGACAACTGCATCGGATCTCTCAAAAAAGTATTCACTTCTGTTTCCTTTTGTTTACAGGTCCTCTTATTACCACCACTGTCTTTACATTAAGAGCTAAAGGAAAGCCAGACCTGTGCCCTGCTGCTTCCCAGGAGTCAGAGAGAAGACATGCTATTCAAAGTTCAGGTAGGTTTCAGTTTTCTTACTTAATTGTCTATTCTGTACAGTGCTCCAACGCCTCTGTTCTCATCACCGATCAGAAAATTGTACCAGAGTAATTTAAAAAAAAGTGAAAGTGTGCATTTTCTATGTTTGTACAGTTATGATTTTTTTTCCACAACTAGTACACACACACACACACACACACACATACACAGATCCCTCACACACACAGAGACGTACACAGAATGCCCCGCACACATGCGCATACATAGAGACATACACAGACCCCCCATACACACACACACACAGACATACACAGCCCTCCCCACCCACACACACACATAGACTTACATAGACCCCAACCACACACACACACAGACAAACACAGACCCCCCCACCCACACATACACGCACACACTTGCTTGTCTACTGCTGATAAACAAGGAGGAGGGGCAGGAGAGTGAACATTGTGTTTCTGTAGGGCAGGGCCTATGTCCAGTCACTAGAGCAAACTTCATTATTCTTAAAACCCTTCTAGTGATCCTTCAGGCCTCAGACTGCTGGTCCCTGGCATGCAGTAAAACAGGAGCCCAAGTTTGGAGAGGGGTCGCTGAGTCTTCCGGGCGATATGTGCCTTAAAGGATAATTGCGTTTGAAATGACTAATAGATACGCTCAATTTGTAAAGGACAAGAAAGCACTGCAAAGGGACACAGCAAAATAAGAATTATAGTGTAAGCCTGGTAGAATAAGAGGAAACAAGACAGTAGTGTGAGTGATGAGTGATAAAGAGGACCTGAAAGGATCAGGGGAAAGAGACAAGGCAGGAAAAACAATATATAAAAAGTGAGAAGGATGGGAAGTAGAAACGTTCAATAACGATACGCTTCTTAGAGAGAACTCAGTCTTCAAAACATACTCAAAAAATAATAAAATGGCTGAGAGAGACCAAAACACAGCAAGAGATATCCTGGTGGGCTTACAATTAAGAAGCATACAGAGAGAAATACAAAGAGACCATGTCAGAAGTCTGAGAGACAGAAAAAGTAGGCATGAGAAAGCTAGAGCAAGAGACTTGGCAGGTGCCTAAGATAGAAGGGGGAGAGACAGCAGCACACGTTAAAAAGAGGTAGAGAGAATGAAAGAGTGAGCCGGAGACGTGTAGGTCAAAAGAGAGAGAAATAAATATTGAAAGTGTAGAGGAGGGGAAAAGACACACTTAAAGGAGGAATAAGTAGAACAAAAGCCCAAAAAATAAAGCCATCTAAATGTGAAACAGAGGCACAAAAGAAAAGTGATCATGCGGTAACCTGGAGAGAGAGAGAAGGAGAGCTCCATGGGGAGAAGCAAGGGTGAATTGTAGGAGAGTGTGAGTTGAGCCAGGAGTACAGAAGAGTCCAGGAGAGAGGATTTATGAGAACAACTACAGCAGAAAGAACAATAACTTTCAACAGTGAGAAAGAAAGAGGCATCACATGGGAACAGGTGACGAAAACAACCAAGGGAAGAAAACAAGAGAAACTAGAAGTAAACGAAAAAGGAAGACTAAAACAACAAAGAGCTGGAAACTCCCAGTGGACAAAGAAAAGAAACTCAGTCCAAAGATGATAGAGAGCTGTGGAGAGGAGAATAAAGATACAGCAGAGGAGAAGGGAGAAACTGTTAAAGACAAAATCTACTGGGGATCAAAAAGATAGACATGAAAAGTGATGAGATAAGCTAAAGAGGAAGGGAGGAATGAGACCCAGCTGACCAATTGGATTTAGCTGATGAGTACAAAAGAGGGAGGGGAAGAACCGATAAACAAGAATGGAAGGAGCTAGGAAGACAGATGAAAGGTGGAACAATATATTTAAGAGAAATACATGAAAACCAACAGCTAGAAAAGAAAGAAAGAGAACCGACAAGATGAGAAAGACGAATAGCAGGAAATTCCAAGGAGGCTCGAAGTAGACACCTAGGGGTGAGCAAAATCAGAAACTATACAAAGGCCACTTTGGTTATGTCCAGGAAAGAGGGAGTGAAATAAACATCACAAAAGAGAGCTTGTCTCATAGAGAGAGGAGAGTATGCGACAGAAGATCCATGCCAGAGTCAAACAGGTCTTGTGCGCAGGCCTGTAGGGATCAGAGCTTAGCGACACCGCTGGGTGTGACAGCGCATGAACTGTGGTAATAGACCTGGTCACTATCGCACACTTTCTATGCTCTGTCCTGGGCAGGGATGGGCCTTATCCTCCATGGGATATTGTGATGTAGAAGGCAGGGTTAAACAACTCTCTAAGTACACTCTACTGCCCTTTACACATACAGGCCATGCTAGATCTATCTCCCCGGACTTATATATAGCACCTAATCCACCCTGGGCTGAGTGACGGCCTTGTCTCATTTCTTCCCTCATAGACCTCATGCCTCAACGAGAAGCAATTGCCTCAAAACACAGTGTTATGCGTCCTCACTATGCGCTAATTATGGTTCTTACGTTTTCTCTGTTTTGGTGGGACAAAGCTCCACCATCTGCTGTCTCACTCATTAAGTTAAATGAGAAATTGTCTCCACCTGGAAATGTCATGGTAGAAATAAGTCCTTGAATATCAGAAATACTGGACAAAGCCCTGCCTGAGTAGCCTAGATCTCCCTGGACCTCAAGCAGGCCTTTGATACCCTCAGGAGGTCGTATCTCTCTCTCAATTCTCAGCAAGTATGGTATAGCCCCACCACTGCTCAGGTGGATTAAACTCCTTTAGGGGGCCGACGGAGTGACATGCTGGCATGTCACTACCTCATACGTTGTGGATAGTGGCAGGGATTCCCCTTATTCCCCCGTTGTTTGCCCTTACTATTGAACCCCTGGCGGTGAAGTTGCGTCAGAGTAGTCCACCTCGTAATGAGTCCCTAAGAGGAAGAAAGATTTTCTTGTCTGCGAATACCATGAGCTAGTTTATTATCAGGTGCCTATTTGTATGAACAGGACTGAACTGACGTTTTTTTTTATCATTTCAGCACAGTGAATAGAACACTGAAAAGCAGTACTTGTTTGTTTTTAGGGGGTTCCTGCCATTTCAGACAATTTAATCCTTTAAGTGTTTGGTTAAAAAGCCTCATATATATGTTACCTAGTGCCCGGTGTGCTAGTTACTAGTTGCAAAACACTGAGTACAGTTTGCAATCAGTATTTTGCAACCAGTAACTAGTTTTTCAGACTGATCTATGTACAAATACAGATTTGAAATGGGTCGTAGTCTGGCCTAGCACATTAAGAATAATGAGGTAGGTAGCAAATTGGGACTCACTTCAGTTGGCGGCAATTACAGAGGTGGTGACCTGCAGAGGTAAGCAGACCGCCATCTATATGATTTTCTTTCAATAAAGTAAAATCTGTTTTTTATGCAGTCCATTTTCTTTAAAGGAAATGGGGCTTATTTTGAAAAGAAACTTTTTTTGTGTTTGAGAGTTGACAGTGCTTCCCAGCAAACATATTGTTTTAATACACAAAAGGGAAGGGGTACTAAAAAGAGCAGTTTTGTGACTGGGTTACCACCCCAACATGAGTTCTGTAAAATGTCGATGTTTTGCGATCAAAGTTCGGTCACAAAACATTGATATAGATGATACTGATTTAGTATTTGGAAGGGATGTCTACAACATGCCACTTCTGTATACCAAATCAACATCCTTTCGGAATTTCATTTTAGGAGTCCGAAAACCTTTTCCGACTTGCTCTCCAGAGAAGACATGGATCCACTGTCTCAAAATTCTGAATATGTTTGTTGGAAATATTCTCTTTTCAAGTATTCTTCTCAGGCTGCTCGACAGATACATAACTTGTGTAGAGTGGTGCTTCTTAATGCTGGGTAGCACTGGGGCTGTCTCCAGGCTGGAGCACTCACAACATGGACACAATGGAGAATGAGCTCTCCGTACCTCGCTGTCACCAAACTTTGTAAAACAGTGATCAGGAATAGCAAAAAGCGCAGTCTGACCTAGAAACATTCCAATCTGAGCAACAGAAACTAATGGCACACCCTTCACCCCTGCTGTCAGCCAAATGGCACTGCTTAGGCAGAACTAATCAGCAGCCCCTTGCTAACAAAGTCTTCATGGTATTTCAAAAGGTGGCCAAGTCTCCATTATCCTCTCTTCTGTGACTGGCTCTCCACACTGCAGCCACACTAGCAGACTTACACTGAGGGCAAAATGTATCCTCATCCTCCATCTCATGCCATCTTAAAACGGGGGCATCCAAAATGATCCCACTGCCTTCAGTATTCTGACTCATGCACACACAGAGTCCTACAACCATGAATTGATCACAGATTCATTGCACAATCACAGGGATTTAGGATACACATAAAAGAGAAACTTCACACAAGAAGGACCAGCAGGCCATACTCAACTGGCACAGATAAAAGGGTCTGGTCATACCTACCCGAAATGGTACGCTGCCACCACTGTGTTATGTGATGCACCAAGGACAGAGACATCAGCCCTCTCTCAGGTACATAGGAGCACTTGGTGTGCCACTTAAAGTCACAGGACAGGTCCTGAACCCCACATTGTAAGGGATGTGGATAGGCCTCAAAGCACATGCTTGAGCAGTGTGACTCCAGGGCCAAAATAAAAGTCAGAATACTAGAGTTACATGTCGTCAGGCATTCAGGGCAGGGGAACTCACCCATATACCATGCAAGGGACACTCCTTTCTGAACAATATTATAATTTACTCTGGGGTCAGTTATGGGGTTTTAAAATGGCACTAGGCCCACCTCAATTAACCCTGCACTTGAGGGAAGCTCCTGTGAGTACTCCAACAGAACTGTACTTTACAAACCCAGTGCATACGTTAGAAAAGGGTTTCCTGGTTGGATAGGGTATGCACCTCAGCCAGGCAGGAACTCCTGCTCACCCCTTTGTTAGTTCGGCACAAGCAGTCAGGTTTAACACAACATGTATCAGTAATAACCTGCTACACAAGCAGTTGTCTGAACGTTAAACAGGTTACTAGTACTCTGCGAATGCAAGCAGTAGTCACGCAAGCATATAGTTTACTGGTATTCTATAACACAAGAAGTAGTCATGTTGTCATAGTCACCAAGAATGCACATGTCAGAATAAACATATTATCAGGAATGCCAAGACATTCCACGTGGTGCAGCTGCTCCTTCCAGTGCCTTGGTGGTGGAATATCATGCTAAGAAACATGATGCTTTCCTAGGCGAAAGGACAACTAGAAAAAGAAAATAAAACACCACCATTGATGTGGCTGATTCTAAAATAATAAAGTGAAGCAAAATGAAATGTCACTAGGCTAGAGGGCACAAGCAGCAGGCCTTACGTGCTAAAGTAATGTGCCTAGAGACATCACTAAAATGGCTATACAACAACCTCCCCTTGTCGGTTCAGAAGTGGTAAAGCAGTCTAGTTCCCAAATAAAACAACTAAAATGCAATGCTTTTAAACATATATATAAAAATGTCAATTATGACAAGCTGAAACACACTTAAACATGTGAAGAATTAGAAGGGGTCAATTTAAAATGTAGGCACTGGCGCCAGTGAAACCAAATTTAAAAGTCTGCATCATTCTTAAAATCTCCAATTACAGCTGGGACAATTGAGTCAAGAAAATGTTCCAAATCGGTGCCAAGGAGCACTCATGTTCCAAACCCTGAGCTTCAGCTGAGGCAGCAGCAGTCCGTGTTGTGCCCGATGTTAATTGAAGAGCTGCATGATCCACAAAGGGCAACTCATAAACTGCTTCCACTAGCAAATGCACCCTCAACACGCATGTCTGGTGGTGAGTCCTCAGTGAGAACATCAACAGATCAGTGACCAATGAAAGTAAGCACTGCTTAGATAGACAAACTTGAAGTGCACATTCAAAAAGCTGCCAAAGGCATCGAAACATGGGCTGCACACAATCTAAAACCAGTCTGAATAACAGAGAACAGTTGCACTCCAGTTCTTCCAGAAGTGGTGGTCTGTAATACTGCATCATGCGTACACGACACAGTTACGCCAATGGATGCGCCATCAGCCCTCCTTGTTACGATGGGACAGCCATTGCGAATAAAAAACAGCAAGATGCCATCTGCTACAGCCAAAGTAATCAGAAATCCCCCCAAAATACTTAAAAACGTTGAGTGTATGGTTGAAAGTATTGAGCCAAAAAGGTGTTAACAAAACCAGAACCAACAGCCTTAGAGAAATGTACAATCCAAGTAGTACTGGATGCGTTAAATACTCGTCCCACAAGTTGCGCAAAGTGTCTCGGAAAGTTTGTATTTAAAAGGGACTGTATTTCTGCAGGTGACCTCACTACTTGGAGAGCATAGGTCTCACATGCGCCACATGTTTTTGAAACAATACAGCCTTTAGTCTGCTCAACTTGTCAAAATTCATATTTGAAGTCGCAATGTAAGGCCAAATATCTGCTATTTTCGTCTGTTGTGTAGGGGAAAAAGAACATTCCCCAACAGGTGACAATTTGAGAGACCGTAATGATGTAAGCAGCTCCAGCTCGTATTCCACAGCAGCTCTCACTGTTAAGAAGCGCATAGCTTCCATTAGAGAGCAACTGGAACACAGGTCTAATCAAGCAAGCTACGTTACTTTTAGATACACTGCACCCTGCCCATAGGGCTAGGTAGGGCCTACCTTAGGGGTAACCTCTATGGAGTAAAAGGGGAGTTCCCGACCTGGCAAGTAAATTCAAATGCCAGGTCCCTGTGGCACTAAACTGTGCACGCAGGCCCTGCGTGGCAGGCCTGAGACAGGTTTGAAAGGCTACTTCTCTGGGTGGCGCAAGCTGCGCTGCAGGCCATCTAGTAGCATTTAATTTTCAGGCCCTGGGTATAAGAGATACCACTGTACAGGGACTTACAGGTAAATTAAATGTGCCAGTTAGGTGTAAGTCAATCGTACCAAGTTTAGAAGAGAGAGCATATGCACTTTAGAACTGATCAGCAGTGATAAAGTGTTCAGAGTTGTAATGCCAACAAAAAGAGGTCAGAAAAATAGGAGGAGGAACGTAAAAAGTTTGGGGAAGACCCTGTAAAAAGGACCAGGTCTACAAGCCTACCAGCAAAAGCCATGCCGGAGGCTATACTTCACCACTGGACATGCTATCCTACTCCAGCAGGTTCTTTGTTATCGGAGGGTGAGCTGTTGCAAAACTCCTCAAGCAAAGAATGTAGCATCCTTTTCATAATGCACAAAACATTGTTTTGCATAACTTAGTTTATAAATGAACAGGCCCAAGAATCCCTTCATGCAACAGAACTTCAATCTTTTGAAATAGATTTGGCCCCAAATCGCTACAATTACTGCAGCATAGATTAGCACACAATGAGCAAATGTTAAACTTCTTACAAAGCCAGTTCAAGTTAGCAAAGGTGGCTTGGTCCTCCTAACTCTTGCCTCCCCCACAGTATGGCTCATCAGCTTTCAGCAATGCTCACCCAAAGGGAGACATAATCCTTTACCTGTTCTTAAGAGGGCCAAGTAAAGCTATCAGAATTTTACATTTCCTCCCCACTTCTAGATTTTAATTATTGAGTATCAATCAATCATAATGTTCTTTATTTGCATACCAAAGTATGCATAAAAGAAAGTGTTTATAAAATACATAACAACTCAATAAATACATCAGTACAACAATTCATCAATAAATCATCAAATCTAATACATAAAAATAAAAGTATATCAAACAAACGCAAAGTACATTAAAGCCAAGTCCAAAGAGCAGATAGATAAAAGAGCTCAGTAGAGCATACTTTCCCTCCAATACACTGCATATTTCAGGAAGGAGGCCACCCATAACATTTAGTTGCTACAAATCCAAGTAGTGAAAGGCCACCATGCTCTGAAGCAAACCACATTTTTCAAAAGTAGTAATAAAAACTGTTTGATAACCATGACGTGAAATTTACAAAAGAACAAAAAATGGAACAGGGTTTTCTCAGTAGAGTCATTGCGTGGACAAACACCCAGGGCGAATTTATGGTTGAAACCGAAGGAGAAACTGAGCAAATGATGAACGGTTCCTGCTCCTGCTCTAAAATGAAATAGTAGTGAACTTTCCCACCTTCCCATTGCCCAGGATATATAATGCCCCACACCCTCTGTTTCTTTAGAATTAAAATACTACCTCACTGTAGTATCAATGGAATACATGTTCCCTTTTGCAATAGACAATCCCTAATAATGGCCCTATTAAGGGTTAACTCAGGGTTGGACCAAATCATTAGCCATTTTAGAATGGGGTAGAATGGGGGCTAACTTAAAGGTGTCTCCCATATATGCAAATCCCAGCTCGCTGTGGGGAAATGAAGGGCGAACTGGCAGACGAAAATGTAACAGATGCCTACATAGCCGATTTTCATTGTCCAAATGCACAATGGAGCCGAAAGGGAGGAGTCCCTCGGTCTCGTGACTCGAAAAGACTTCTTCGAAGAAAAACAACTTGTAACACTCCGAGCCCAACACTAGATGGCAGGATAATGCACAGCATGTGAATCTGCAGCGTCTCATGCCACGAACAGATGTACACTGGGTAAGTGACATTTTCCATATATAGATGTATGTATGTGTATATGTATGTATATATATATATGTGTGTGTGCATAGATGTGGAGCGAAGAATCGCATATCTATATTTAACCTATTTGCACTTACCTTTTAAATATTTTGGTCCTCAACATTGTTGACACGATATTCTGTCTGCACAATATTGTTGTCACAAATGTTCTGTCAGACATCCGTCTAAACTACACTCCTGCGCTAAACTGCTATAAGTGTCTATACTTTTTGTTGGGCCCTGGCTGAATATAGAGCCATTTATTCTCAAGACCTAGAGCATTTCAACAAGTACACTAAATATCTTTAAGTAAATTTTTTCTTGTGCCTTTCTTTAATAAGTATTTTGTAGGCACTCTCTTGATGGTAACAATGTTTGCTCTCACCCTGTTGTGCTCTCTTGTACTCTTTTCCATTCCTGTGTTATTTTACTTCGTTTCCCCCACTTTTGGCACCATTTTAAACAGTCAGTTCTATTTTGAGTCCAGTCCATTGGTTGAACAACTGCACCATCACTGTTAGTAGACTAAGGTACTGGGGTAAAAGAAAAAGTCTGCATTTAATCGGTATATTCTGTATCTGAATGTCTTGTGCACTTGGAAGTCTGCAGACAGTTTTTTCTTCTACCATCAATTCTCTTTAGTATGTTTGTTCTGAATGGGGGAGGAGTAATTCACAGCAAATAGAAGATCAGCACCCATAGTGTATGTGGGTACAAACGCAGAAGAGAACCTCTTTAGTGAGTGAACTGATGGGCTTTTGTCTTTATCCAACAGGGGATGCCATCACTAATCCTGATGAGGTATTTCACATAAAAAGAGATGTAAATCGACATCGAAACAACCCTCGGGACGCAGACAGATGGCCACAGAGTGACTGCCCCAGTGCAGGTGATGCAGAGTGGATGTCTTTTCTATCTCATACATTACAAATCTTCGTCTGTTTCAATCTCCAGAACTATGATACTGTCAGTGGAGTTGTGCACATTACTAATACCGTTTAACTAGCACAAAACTTTAAAATCCTCACGGAAATGATCTGCCATTTATTTGCTGTGAAACCGTTGTTCTCTGTAATTCTACAAATATTTTTTTCAAAAAGGTTGAATCCATATGCACCAGTTCAAAGAATAGCTCTGGCGCAGATTTTAATTGGGTCGAACTCATAAATGTGTTTTTACATTACCATTGGTGACTAAGGGCCTGATTACGACCTTGGCGGGGGGATTACTCCGTCCCAAATGCGACGGGTATCCCGTCCGCTGTATTACAAGTTCCATAGGACATAATGGAGTTTGTAATATGGCGGTCGGGATATCCGTCACATTTGGGATGGAGTAATCCCCCACCAAGGCCGTAAATGCTGCTCTATTTAGAGATTTAAAAGATTGTTTAACTGTATGTGATCACGTCTATATTATTGTCTCAAAGACAAAATAGGACACACGTAAAATAGCAACTTAATTTTAATTTTAGGTTGAGCCTATAACCAACAGAATAACCAGGTCTGAAGAGAGAAGAAAAGATATACCTCAAAAAGTCTTTACCTTCTGCAAAAAACATATTTAGTGTCCTGTGTATGGTTGGCCATTTCTCGGCACAAGAATATCTTTTTTGAACAACTTCTGCCTTGTGATCTGAAGATGTTTCCCCTCTGCTGAATGTACTAGGAAGCCGTTCTCAAACCTTCGCAAACGTCCTACCTCAGTAATATTTTTGAAGGAGGAGTTCCTTTGTGAATGGCTACAAATGCAGAGATGGAGGCCTGCAAAGGATAACAGACCTTCATATCTTCATTGTCAAAGTATTGGAACCCCTGTCCCTTAAATGGTCTGTCTGAAGTCCGGCGTTTGTGTCAGAGTATGCAAGGTGTAGCCAAGGGTTGAGTCCATTGTCTCTTGGGTGAAGGGATGCAGGACCTGACCGAAGGCCAGGCCCTGTGCCCAGACTGAGCTGTGCACATGTGATGGCCGTGGGTTTTTGGTTGGGGCTATGAGAATAGAGCCTGCACCCAGATCGTAATTCCCTAAGCCGAAGCCCAATCGCTGCACTCTAAGGGCTCTGTGATACAAGCAGTCGTAGGAAGGTGTCAGTAGCCAGCGCACCAGCACCTACCTCTCCTCTCAGTCCCTCCGGGCTGTGCAGAAGGCACTG
Organism: Pleurodeles waltl; assembly: GCF_031143425.1. Taxonomy (NCBI): domain Eukaryota; kingdom Metazoa; phylum Chordata; class Amphibia; order Caudata; family Salamandridae; genus Pleurodeles; species Pleurodeles waltl. Next base: position 7,633,599 of record NC_090446.1, read on the forward strand.
TAAAGCAGCTCCCCAGCGTGTGACTCTTCTCGGGTTCCCTTTGGTATTTAGAGATCTGGGTGAGAGTGTGGAGATCATGCTTCAGCTTCTAACTCCCCAATGCCTACTTCCAGTAGGCATGTCCAGAGATGCCAGGGAAGGTTGGTAAGGCCTGAGCAGCAGAAGAAGCCTCTTTATTTATGTGGTTTGTGGGGACCCTAGGTAGGTGGTGGAGGACACTTGTGGTCCTCCCGGCGTCAAAGCAGTTGACATGAGTTTTTTGCGAACTGATGTGATGGCAAGAGCTGCTATAATTGTTTTGGATAATGTCTATGCAATATCATAACAGTTGCTAAGTTGTAAATGATTTTGTTCTGTCAACACTGATATTGCTTGAGGAAAGAAGAAGAGACAGTTTCAGCTTCCATTTCTAATCTTGAAGCAGAAGTCCGGGAAAGCAGCACCAACCCGAAATTAGGTGAGTTACATCCATTAGTGCAATGACAGCTTGAGGATACTGGTTGGTGTCTGATTTCTTTGTAGTCTATAAGGCTCCTGAGCTGTTAAGCTTCTTTGGGTTGTACAGTGAATTGATCGCTTATAGTGCTGCAATAAATAATCTGTTCGGAGGTTGTTTCACAGCTGCACTTTGATAATAATCAGCCTATTTATTTTACCATGCATAGGACCAGATGTATCAAGCATTTCTGTGGTCGCCGTTTGCCATTTGCAACTACAAGAATGCATTTTGGTACGTAGGGATTTCAAACTGGGATTCAGTAAAATGTTACCGAATCTCAATATGAAATTGCAAATACAGACCTATTCGGTATTAGGAAGGGGCGTGTTTAGGTCGTCCCTTCCTAATACCAAAATGCGATAACAAAACATTAGCATTTTACCACGTACGTCGAGTAGGTGGTAACCTATTTGAAAATGGTAAGGGGTCCCAAAGGGACCCCATTCTCCTTTGTGAATGCTTCTAGGAACCTTATTTACCACTGCCTTCTCCTAAAACATGAAAAGAAAACTTTTACATTTTATTTTTTAATGCATGACGTTTTCCTTTAAGGAAAAAGCACTATGGGGGTCATTCTGACCTTGGCGGTAAAAGGCGCTTACCGCCGGTCAGAAGACCGCCATAACACCGCCGCGGTAAACCGCCACGGTCATTCTGACCCGCAACTGGCAAACCGCCAAAAACCCGACATCCACAAAAGTCCGCCACACCAAAGGTCAGCGAAAAAATGGCGATGACCAAACCTCCACCGTCACGCCAACAGAAATACGCCCATGCCATTACGACCCAGGAATCCACGCGGCGGTCTTTCAAACGCGGTATTCCATTGGCGGTACACACCGCCGCGGTCAAAATACACACACCCTTACAAAACACAACCACATTGGACAATTTGAAATACACACACCTGATACACATACACACACCACTCCCACACACTCAATACAATATAAAACACACACCCACATTACCCACAAACCCTTACTTCCACAATTGCGAATCAAGGACAGAGAGAGACAGCACTGCTTAGAGTAGACCATCACACAGAGGCTAATCACAACATCACCCACACAATTACAACGCACAAAACACCATACACCACCACACACATCACACTCCACAACACATACAACATCCCTCACCTCATCCACACCACCCCATGGCACCCCAAAGACACCCCAGGTTCTCTGACGCAGAACTCAGGGTCATGGTGGAGGAAATAGTACGTGTAGAGCCCCAGCTCTTCGGGGCACAGGTGCAGCATACAACAATTGCTAGGAAGATAGCGCTATGGCAAAGGATAGTCGACAGGGTCAACGCGGTGGGACAGCATCCACGCAATCGGGAGGACATCAGGAAGAGATGGAACGACCTACGGGGGAAGGTGCGTTCCATGGTATCAAGGCACAACATTGCGGTGCAGAAGACTGGCGGCGGACCCCCACCTACTCCCCCAGAATTCACAGCATGGGAGGAGGAAGTCTTGCACATCCTGCATCCTGAGGGCCTCGCAGGAGTAGGCGGAGGAATGGACTCTGGTAAGTCAAATCTTAACTACTACTTCCCACCCCATCTGCATGCCAGCACATACCCCCACCCTCACCCCCATCACACCAACTCCTTCCAAATGTACCACCATCACAACCCACCCATCCCAACACCTAGACCTGCATGCGACCACAAAGCATGGACACCCATCACCCAAGCATGCCCACTGCACATAACCATCTCCCCCACAAGCCACCCTCACAAAAGCCCCCACACGGGAATGCCTGCACTTGGGTACACGGACACCCATCCATCCCACGAAATGCCACACACAGAACCAATAACCATACCCTTATACCCCTGCAGGACCCGAACGCCACCACACCGCCACAGAGGGTCCAGAGATGTCCATCCCACCCCCAGAAGAGGCCCCCAGCGATGACAGCAGCTCTGTCGACCTGGACCCAGATGACCAGCTCGGCCCATCGGGGACCTCTGGACAGTCGGTTCCCCACAGACACCCACAGGCTACACCAGACCTAACCCCCTCTGGGAACACCAGCACAGCTCCCACCCAGCGGGCCCATGCCTCTGTCTCCAGGACACGTCAATCAGCGGTGTGTCCACCACTACAGGGCACCCAGGTTGACCCACCACCCCAACAACAACAGGGACCTGGGGGCAGTGGTAGTGGGCACACCGTCCAGGGGACAGAGGCCCAGGGAAACAGGGGAACTTGGAGGGCCGCTGTGCGACAGGGGGGGGACAGGCCCAGGGAACCAACTCTCCAAGAGGCCCTCACCACCATCATGGGAGCATATCACCACTCCCAGGAGACGATGGCGACGGTACTGGCCAGGTTCCAGGAGATCCAGGCACAGCAGGAGGAACGGTACATGGGGTTCAGAGAGGAACTGAGGAACATCGGTTCCGCAATGGGGACCATCGTCCTGGCCCTTAACCAGATAGTCACCACATTGCGGGACCATGTGGCACCCCAAAGGGCCCCTGTCACTAGCCCAGGCCAGGAACAGCCTACCACCTCCGCCGGCGCTAGTGGACAGGAGGCCCCCACACAACGTCAGGCCACCAGAACCCCACCTCCTGCTGAAGAACAACCACCCCGCAAGCGGAACCTGAGATCACACAAGAAAACAGAGTAGGATTGCAAGACCCCCGCCAGCATAAGATACCCCCTGATGTCATCCCACTGTCCCACATTGTCACCCTGTCCAACCTTGAACTGCCCCTGCTCCATCCTTCCACAGGCATATGGACAATGCACCTGTGAAACTGAGAACTGGACTCTGCCATGGACATTTCTCCACCCCCACCCATCACCGTTTTACTATCATGTACCTATATGTAGCACTTATAATAAATCACTTATTGCACTTACAATTACAGGAGTCTACTTTTATTTTACTATTATGTATCACACATAACGGTGCAATTATGTTCTGTTACATTGTAATGACAACATACCAATGACAACAAGCTGTAGTCCATGGGCAAACAAAGCAGAAGTCACGCAGTTGGTCAAACAGCTCTGAAAAGTGAAGGGAAAGTCACAATTCAGTTAAAAGGAAATGGTGGGAAACACAGAAAGTAGAGACGCAGGAGGCCTGAAGTAAATGTAAAATGGCGTGGGTGAATCTTACCTGTGTGCTACTGAAAATACTGTTATATAACTGTATCCCTGTTGTCCGTGTCGTCCCCGTCGTCTTCCTCCTCTTCACTCTCCACAGGCTCCACAGCTGCTACAACACCACCATCTGGACCATCCTCCTGCAGGAAAGGCACCTGGCGTCGCAATGCAAGATTGTGAAGCATACAGCAGGCCACGATGATATGGCACACCTTCTTTGGTGAGTACATTAGGGATCCACCTGTCATATGCAGGCACCTAAACCTGGCCTTCAGGACCCCGAAGGTCCTTTCTTTTATCCTCCTAGTTCGCCCATGGGCCTCATTGTACCGTTCGTCTGCCCTTGTCCTGGGATTCCTCACTGGGGTCAATAGCCAGGAGAGGTTGGGGTAACCAGAGTCACCTAATAACCACACACGGTGTCTCTGTAGCTGTTCCATCACATAGGGGATGCTGCTGTTTCGCATAACATACGCGTCATGCACTGACCCAGGGAACTTGGCATTCACATGGGAGATGTACTGGTCTGCCAAACAGACCACCTGGACATTCATAGAATGATAACTCTTTCTATTTCTGTACACCTGCTCACTGCCTTTGGGTGGTACCAAAGCCACATGGGTCCCATCAATGGCACCAATGATGTTGGGGATATGTCCAAGGGCATAGAAATCACCCTTCACTGTAGCCAAATCATCCTCCTCAGGGAAAACAATGTATCCCCGCATGTATTTCATCAGGGCAGACAACACTCTGGACAAAACCTTAGAAAACATAGGCTGAGACATCCCTGATGACATGGCCACTGTTGTCTGAAAAGACCCACTTGCCAAAAAATTGAGTACTGAGAGAACCTGCACCAGAGGGGGAATCCCTGTGGGTTGGCGGATGGGGGACATCAGGTCTGGCTCCAGCTGGGCACACAGTTCATGAATAGTGGCTCTGTCAAGTCTGTAACGAAGTATAATATGTCGTTCTTCCATTGTCGACAGGTCCACCAGCGGTCGGTACATGGGAGGATTCATCCTTCTCCTCGCAAGTCCCAGCGGACGGTGCCTAGGAAGGACAACATGGAGTACAGAGTGAAGCAAGCCACAGGTTCGTTCACACAGCTTGCACAGTAAATGAATCGCAATGCAGTGAAAGGCGTGTATGAGTGGCAATGCACGGCCCAGGCCTGTGTGACGCAGTAGAAATTAAGCCATGTGGGCCTTTGAAATGGCGGATGCCTGACCTGTGAAGTGTGACAATGGGATGTGAGGTCAATGCGCTGGCGTGGCACACCGTGGCGGTAGGCGGTCGAAGACCGCGGTGCGAAGCCGCATTGGTTAACATTGAACCCTATGGGTCTCAGGAGCCAATGACGATGTGCGCCGGCGGTCTCGGTACGCACCGCCGCGGGCGTGACCGCCATTTTCTAGCTGCTTAATCACTCGAGACCTGATCATCCACAGGAGAGGACCTATACTGCAAGTGCTGCTGTGACCTCGGTCTGGGAGATACTATGGCTGCTGCGACTGGGGAAAGGGCCCCTGCCTTCACTTCAGAAGAGTTGGAGAAACTTGTTGATGGGGTCCTCCCCCAGTATGCGCTACTCTACGGTCCTCCAGACCAACAGGTGAGTACACTGGGTGCACGTTGAATGGGCTATGCCTGTGTTGAGTGGGGTGTATGTAAGATGGTGGGGAGGGGAGCGAATGAGTAGTGCAACGCACGACAGATGAGAGCATGTGCCACATGGCAAGGTTGGGGAGGGGGGGCCACTCACATCTACCATGCAGAAAAGTGATGATATTTCCTTTCCCACCCTGTACATGTCACATAGGTCAGCGTCCATCAGAAGATTGAGATTTGGCGTGCCATCGCCAAGGACGTCCGGGCCCTGGGGGTCCACAACAGACTGGGCACCCACTGCCGAAAGAGGTGGGAGGACATCCGCCGCGGGACCAGGAAGACTGCCGAGTCTCTGCTGGGGATGGCCTCCCAACATAGGAGGGGTGCCAGCCGCCAATTGACCCCCCTGATGTCCCGGATCCTGGCGGTGGCCTACCCCGATTTGGATGGGCGCGTGGGGACATCACAGCAGACACAAGGGGGTGAGTATCAGCACATTCTGCTATCTTTGCACGCAGTGGAGGTGTCTGGGTTGGGGAGGAGGGCTGTGGGTGACTTTAGGCCAGGGCGCTTTCTGTAGGCTAGTCCCCTCCTTTAGGCATGGCCCTGTGCCCCCGCCCCCCACCTCTGTAGGGTGCCAAGTCGAGCTATCCATGGTCCTGCATCACCCATGTGTGCATTTGTTGTCCATAGACCTGCAGGCCTAGTCACAAGTACTGAGTAGTGTACCCCGATTGCGCGGCGTAGTGCAGGGGGCTTCTGTGTCTGTCCTCTCCGCCAACGGTGTTGCCAATGCATGCACTCAACCTGTCTTTATTTCTCCCCCCACCCATTTTCTTTATCTTCCTGTGCATGTGTGTATTAGCATCATCAGGCGGAGGAGAATTGGCATCGGAGCACGAGTGAGCTGCAACTCACATGGCCCCGGAGGGCCATGCTACAGACACCGAGTTCACCAGTGAGACGGAGGGCGAGGGGAGCTCCACAACGGGGACCCGTGGAGACGTCAGCGACACCGACACGTCCTCGGAAGGGAGCTCCCTTGCGGTGGCGGCAACATCCGTGCCCACCGCCACAACAGGTACAGCCGCCACCCAGCGCACCAGCCCCGCCCTCCCAGCAGCCCCTCAGCCTTCGCTCCGTGCCCGCTCGCCCAGGAAGGCGGGCATCTCCTTCGCCCCAGGCACCTCAGGCCCTGTCCCAGTTACCCCTGCTGCCCTCAGTGAGGAGGTCATTGACCTCCTCAGGACACTCATTGTTGGGCAGTCTACCCTCTTGAATGCCATCCAGGGTGTAGAAAGGGAGGTGCATCGGAGCAATGCATACCTGGAGGGCATTCATTCGGGTCAGGCTGCCCATCAACGATCGTTCAATGCTCTGGCCTCAGCACTGACGGCAGCCATTGTCCCTGTTTCCAGCCTCCCTCTTCTAACTGCCTCCACCCAGTCCCAGTCTCCTGTTCCTCTGCCTATCCCATCCACACCATCAGACCAGCCTGCACACACCTCAACACCCAAGGGCAGCTCATCCAGACATAAGCACCACAGATCCCACAAGCATTCACACAAACAACATCCAGATGCAGACATGCCAACAGTCACTACCACCTCTGTGTCCCCCTCCTCCTCGTCTCCCTCCTCCCTCCCTGTGACGTCTCCACTCACACCTGCATGCACACCACCATCAGCCAGTACTTCCTTCACCAGCACACCCTCCAGTACAGTCCGCACACGTGCAGTCACCACCCCCACTGCCATTTACACGTCCCCTGTGTCCTCTCCCAGTGTGTCTGTCACCCCCTCTTCCAAAACACACAAACGCAGGCAGCCACCCACCCAACAGCCATCCACCTCATGACAGCCTACGTCACAAGCACCTGCACCCACAGACAGCACACTTGACTCTCCTACAACCACATCCTCTTCCTCCACTCCCATACCCACTGCACCTACCCTTCCCATTGCTCCTAAAAAACTTTTCCTCTCCAAAGTTAACCTCTTTGCATCACCTGACCCACCCCCTCCATCTGGTAAGAGTCCTAAGAGCACCTCAGCCACCACCAGCCCTGCATCGAGGGCGACCATTGTGCACGGGTTTTGGAGTCCACCTTTTCCGAGTGCAGTTACATCGGCCAGCAGCAAGGGGACAGCCAGCCCACCCCCTGGGAAGAGAACCCGAAAAACAAAGGGTCGGCGTGAGAAGGCTGAGACGGCTGCCACCAAGGAGCGTAGTCGTGGCCCGTCACCTGCCACAACATCAAGGGGAGGCAAGGGCCAGAGAGCTTAATCGAAGGAGGGCAAGGGCAGCAGGGCGGAGAAGTCAGCCAGCAGGCGTGCGGACCAGGAGGGCCCCACCTGCCCCATACCGGGTGTGACGGAGGACACCCACGGGCCCAGGACTCCATCGCAGGAGGGGCCAGCAACCGCACTGTCGGAGGGCGACTAAGCGGGGAGTCCTGGCCAGGTCTGGCTCCCTTGAAAGACAGGACAAGCACCGCTGAAGAGGGCCCCGCCAAGACAGGCACTGCTGAAGAGGGCCCCGCCGTGAAGAGCACCGCTGAACAGGGCCCCGCCAAGACAGGCACCGCTGAACAGGGCCCCGCCAAGACAGGCACCGCTGAAGAGGGCCCCGTCGTGAAGAGCACCGCTGAAGAGGGCCCCGCCGTGAAGAGCACCGCTGAACAGGGCCCCGCCAAGACAGGCACCGCTGAAGAGGGCCCCGCCGTGAAGAGCACCGCTCCGCTGGGCCCTTCCTGTCAAGCACCGCTTCGCTGGGCCCTTCCTGTCAAGCACCGCTCCGCTGGGCCCTTCATCTCAAGCACCGCTCCGCTGGGCCCCGCCGTCTCAAGCACCGCTCCGCTGGGCCCTTCTTGTCAAGCACCGCTCCGCTGGGCCCTTCATCTCAAGCACCGCTCCGCTGGGCCCTTCATCTCAAGCACCGCTCCGCTGGGCCCTTCCTGTCAAGCACCGCTCCGCTGGTCCCCGCCGTCTCAAGCACCGCTCCGCTGGGCCCCGCCGTCTCAAGCACCGCTCCGCTGGGCCCCGCCGTCTCAAGCACTGCTCCGCTGGGCCCCGCCGTCTCAAGCACCGCTCCGCTGGGCCCCGCCGTCTCAAGCACCGCTCCGCTGGGCCCCGCCGTCTCAAGCACCGCTCCGCTGGGCCCTTCCTGTCAAGCACCGCTCCGCTGGGCCCTTCCTGTCAAGCACCGCTCCGCTGGGCCCTTCCTGTCAAGCACCGCTCCGCTGGGCCCTTCATCTCAAGCACCGCTCCGCTGGGCCCTTCCTGTCAAGCACCGCTCCGCTGGGCCCTTCCTGTCAAGCACCGCTCCGCTGGGCCCTTCCTGTCAAGCACCGCTCTGCTGGGCCCTTCCTGTCAAGCACCGCTCCGCTGGGCCCTTCATCTCAAGCACCGCTCCGCTGGGCCCTTCATCTCAAGCACCGCTCCGCTGGGCCCTTCATCTCAAGCACCGCTCCGCTGGGCCCTTCATCTCAAGCACCGCTCCGCTGGGCCCTTCTTCTCAAGCACCACTCCGCTGGGCCCCGCCGTCTCAAGCACCGCTCCGCTGGGCCCCGCCGTCTCAAGCACCGCTGGCCCATTGACAGTGCCGGTTCTGTGTCGAGCTGGTGTTCACGCTGCACTCTGAGCACCCTGCCTCCTCCAATACCAGTGGAGTCGGTTATCCATCTGATGGACTGTGGCTTTGAACTCCCCAGGATGGCACAGTGGGCAATCCACCCACTGTAGAGACTTGTGAGACTGTGGCTTTGCACTCCCCAGGATGGTACAGTGGGCATGGAGGCCCCTCGTGGATCTGGCGTCGTGGACTCAGCTGGCTGAGGTGCCCCCCCTTCCCTTCCACCCACTGTAGAGACTTGAGAGACTGTGGCTTTGCACTCCCCAGGATGTAACAGTGGGCAACCCACCCACTGGAGAGACTTGAGAGACTGTGGCTTTGCACTCCCCAGGATGTAACAGTGGGCAACCTACCCACTGTAGAGACTTGAGAGACTGTGGCTTTGCACTCCCCAGGATGGCACAGTGGGCAATCCACCCACTGTAGAGACTTGTGAGACTGTGGCTTTGCACTCCCCAGGATGGTACAGTGGGCATGGAGGCCCCTCGTGGATCTGGCGTCGTGGACTCAACTGGCTGAGGTGCCCCCCCTTCCCTTCCCCCTGAGGTGCCTGTAGTTTTATCATCTGATGCCCCAGCAGTGTTCTCTCCAACGGTATCTGGTCTCCTGTGTGGGCTTTGCCCATGTGTTTGTGGACATTGGCCCACGGACTGTGGAACTTTAACAAAATGAGCTGGACTTATTGCCTATGTATTTAGATTTCGCACTGTTCATTTTTTTTTTAAAATATTTCAAATAGATGATTTTCCATGACTTCAATGAACCTCTGAGTTGTTGCTCTGCATTGGTGTGTAGATAGTTTGGGGGGGGGGGGGGTGTCGCGTATGTGTGTGCCCGTAAGCTTTCCTCCTCCCCCCTCCCCTGTGTCGTAGGTGCAGTACTCACCGTTGTCGTCTGCGCCGGCGTTCGTACTCGTGGTAGATCAGCAGGTAGACAATAGCTGGTAGGATGTTTAATTCGGGTTCCATGCTGTCCAGGTTCCTCGTGGAGTGTGTATAGGTGAGCGTTTTCCCGTTGGTAGTCTGTTTCCGCCGTGTTTTTATCGGCGGGGCTCCCGCCCCGGAAAAGGTGGCGGATTGATGAGTTGTGATAGGGTGGGCGGTACATTGTCTGCCACCTGCATGTTGGCGGTGACCGCCGCGCTGTTTGTCTGTCCCGCCGTGGCGGTCGGAGTGTTAAAGTGGCGGGCTGTGTTGGTGGTTCCCGCCAGGGTCAGAATTCCTTTTTTTTAACCGCCTGCCTGTTGGCGGGTTGGCCGCCGCTTTATCACCGACCGCCAGGGTTGGAATCACCCCCTATATATTTTTTTTTAAAGACTACTTTTTTGAAAAGCAATCACAGACTTGGTGGTCTGCTGACCCCAGCAGGCCACCATCCCTGTGATTTTTGCGATTCCTAATAGGTTGCAAATTGCAACCTACCTCATTATTATTCATGAGGTATGTCAATTTTGCGACCAACTAGGAATCACTAAATGAAATTCCGAGTTTCATACATTTGGAATAGCGATTACCTAATTGCAACTTGCAGACAATCACAATTCGGTGATCGCTATTTTTAATATTGATACATCTGGCCCATAGATGCATGCAGTGCTCTCTTGTTTGCCTCACTTCACAGTTTAATGTGTTTTCTAGTAAAGAGAAGGAATTTAACAAGCACCTGAAAAGGTCCATTGATACTATGTTTTCCACTGGTGCAGTATTGTTTCCATCATTACCAGCCCAAGAAAGGCGTGTAATGCGCTATTGCAGGTTATTGTGAGATTGGCCACCAGCATTAAATGTTGGACCAAGATCGTGTGACAGACATGGGCATGTTGATCAGATCTCTCGCGATCTGACATCTCCTGATAGGCTTGTGCGAGTGACTATATATCACCTTCATTTGTTTGAAATTGCCCGATATTATTGTACAGGGTCATTCCTACCTGTACACTTTATTAATATTTCACACCAAGACTGCCCATCGTGACTCTATTTTATAATGTTATTTTTGTTTAAATCTGCTTTTTCTATACAACAGAGCAGTCACTTGTTTCCTTCTGCATAAATGACGAATTGGAATCCTATAGTTGTGGTCATCCGGGCAACAAGAGAATAGAAAGCTTCAGCATTCCTACGGGTGAGTAAAGAGCATTAACTCAGAAGTAGGTCTGGCCAAAGTCCTCTAAAGTGACCTGAGACTGTCTACAAAATCACAGGGAGATTTGGGTTATCGAGAGCTCAAGTTGTGGTTTGGGCTGTGGATCTTAAGATAGGCCTTCCAAGCACAGCTTTAATAGTTGAAAGAGATGTGTGTTCAAAAGGCGTTTCATTTTTCATAAAATATGAAGAAGAATACAGTCCTATCTACTGTTAGGAAAGTAAGAGAAAAGAAAGCCTTTGGAAACTCACATGTGAGTGAATACTCAGTGATGAGGATTGAGAGGGTGTCAGCAAAGATTCAAAAACTATTCAGTAGGCCTGAACTAGCAATGCTTCTGCTTTAGACATCTGGGTGTAACCTGCTACTGACAGGTCCAATCCCAAAAATAGAGCCCATGTGCCAAGTTAGCAGTACGCTGGCGTGTCTAATAGGAGCTCTTGAGTGCCATGAGTAACCCATCCATTCCTGCTTTGTTCACTGTACTCTGCTTCTTTCCCCCACTGTTCTATCAGGACTCTATGGCCCTCATTCTGACCCTGGCGGTCTTTGACCGCCAGGGCGGAGGACCGCGGGAGCACCGCCGACAAGCCGGCGGTGCTTCAATGGGGATTCCGACCGCGGCGGTAAAGCCGCGGTCGGACCGGCACCACTGGCGGGGTCCCGCCAGTGTACCGCGGCCCCATTGAATCCTCCGCGGCGGCGCAGCTTGCTGCACCGCCGCGGGGATTCTGACCCCCCCTACCGCCATCCAGATCCCGGCGGTCGGACCGCCGAGATCCGGATGGCGGTAGGGGGGGTCGCGGGGCCCCTGGGGGCCCCTGCAGTGCCCATGCCACTGGCATGGGCATTGCAGGGGCCCCCGTAAGAGGGCCCCTACATGTATTTCACTGTCTGCTGCGCAGACAGTGAAATACGCGACGGGTGCAACTGCACCCGTCGCACAGCTTCCACTCCGCCGGCTCGATTCCGAGCCGGCTTCATCGTGGAAGCGTCTTTCCCGCTGGGCTGGCTGGCGGTCTGAACGAGACCGCCCGCCAGCCCAGCGGGAAAGTCAGAATTACCGCCGCGGTCTTTCGACCGCGGAACGGTAACCTGACGGCGGGACTTTGGCGGGCGGCCTCCGCCGCCCGCCAAGGTCAGAATGAGGGCCTATGTATCTGAGTACACACACAACACAAAACTAGCTTCTGTGTTTGTTTATAACTGGAGAGCACTGACCAGTAAGATTTCTGTCCAGGTATCTACAGGCTGACCGGTTTAGCTCAGCAGCTGTCGTACATGCATTGTATTCCATCCAGTCGTTTCCAGTAATGTGTAGCTATTGTCCGGCACCCTTTAAATGGATTTGATGTGTATAATTTTGCTCGTCACAGAGGGTGTGTGCACCTTTGATCCCCCTCAAGAACATACAACTTAAATAAAAATCAGTGTCTGGCACTGAAGTGTTTTATCCAGATTCTTTCATATCGCCACATTGTTCTTGTACCCAGGGTACACATTCTCCATGGTCTATGTTGATATTTAAAATATATGTTCATGCTGAAGAATTCTCAAAACAAATTGGCCCACCCTCTGGAACCCATAAAGTGTGTGACTGGGCATTTCCATTTAGGTTCACCCTTTCCACAAAAGCCTTTGTGTTCCCTCAACACAAGGTCCTTTCAGGAAACCGAGGCATTACGCAGGACAAGTAATTCAATAAGAAAAAGGGCGGGACTAGAATGATGTTTGCCTCAATGCTTAGGAGAAATTGTTAGAAGTGAGCGGAAATCACATATTGTTGCCTTTAATCAACAGATGACTCATTTATCAGTCCTGACGCGTTATTCAGCATCAGAAGAGAGGAAAACCAGCATCTGGATAATCTGGACAATCTTCAGGACTTGGAAGGAAGAGAAAAAATTGATCTGCACCACCCAGGTGAAAAATAATGGATGCGATGTGTGTGACCCAAACAAAATATGTTACATCCACTGTTTTAATAACTTCTTATCGGAAATAATGTACAGTTCTGACAACATCAAAAGTTTGCAAAAGTCCGAATTTCAGAACTAAATGTGTCATTACAGTTGTGAATCATAATTGTATATCTAAGTGTTTCAGAAGGTTGCTGTTGTACCTTTCTTTGGATCAATCATAAATCTGCTTGTTACTGGCTATACAACTGTTACCCTGGGCACTTAAATAAGGAAATGTGTGTGTGTGTGTGTGTGTGTGTGTGTGTGTGTGTGTGTTCGTACACGTGTGTGTGTGTGTGTACATAGATGCAATAGACATGCATCTCAACACCTTTCTCATATAAAAATAAAAACATGTTAACACTGACTAAAACATCTTCTACATGGTATCACAGAGGAAAGGCTGGGCTAGCAGGCTTGCTTTTCCTTGTGTCAGGGATTTCAAGGAGGAGGTTGGTTTCTCCTCTTGTAGATCTTTCAGTGCCTGTTGTGTGGAGTTTGTCTTTGTGGTAAGACGGGAGCGCAGTGTGGACGACCCTTTCAGTAATGCAAGTGATTTTGAGGGTGATGCGGATTTCAAGGAGCAGCCAGTGTAGTTGCTTAAGGATTGGAGTAAGATGGTCTGATTTCTCTAGCATTAGAGACAAGCCAAGTGCGTAGATTTGCTCTGAAAGCTGCAGTGGAAGATCTCGGACTCCAGCAAGGGGAGCGCACATCTATAACTCTTGTGCACATAGTGACTCTGAAGTGGCACCAGTGGTTGAATACCGGTCCAGTTCTTGAAATAATATAATTTGTTTACAAATGGATTTTTTTGTAATAGATTAAACTATCTGCGCAATGTTTGTTGAATTTGTTCTACTCTTATTTTTAGTCCAGGTGTTTACTTGAGAGGAGGCACTTTTAAGTAGGACTAATTAGTTTGATGCAGGAGTCATAGAAAGCAGCACAGCTTCAGTGCTGAGATAGGATAGAGAAATATACTGTCTCAGAAAGTTGTACCTGACTGCGAATTGACTCTCTGTTGACTGTGGTTAGTTAGGGTTCAGTTGTCGCAGGTTAGTGGGGACCAATATTTTTTGCATTTCTTGAGTTTGCACAAGAATTGATCACACTCAGCCCAAAGGTTCCAAACTGCAGGACTCTGCGACTCCTGGTCACACTGCCTGTCTTTCAGAATAAGCCAGAAAATGTTTAGAGGGTCTTTCTGTTCTCACAGACCAGGAGGCTCCTAATCAGACACTCTGCCTTGTACAAATGGCCTCCCTCCCAATAGCCTGGTATACAAAACTCTGGGAGCACTAAAAAGGGGGTCTCTTTCTCCACCCGCACTCTGATGACATCTACAGAGACCCCTCCATTGTGATCACTTTTTGTTTGAGTTTACATGTTATACTGACACGCTTCTACCCACACAGAAGAGCAGGCGATTATTTCCATCTGCATCAAAGAAGAAGACGAGCCCTACAGCATTGACCATGAAGACAATGGTAAAATGGAGAGCCCGGGAGGTGAGTGACTTGTGCTTCAGATCTTGGAATCAGAGACCATAACTTCACACCTGTTTTCTGTCTTCCCATTATTTGTGTGCACTATGATTCATACTGCGCACGTTTTTTGTTAAGCCTGTTTTTCCACGTGAGAATTTCACTTGTTTCCCTGATTAGAAAGTGCACCCTATTTTATTTTGTAACAGGAACATCACTACCCAGACCAACAGAGCAAATGTTTATTTTCTCACTTAGTGAAAGCCCATCCACAGAGGCTTGTTAGGAAAGCATGTGATACTGGCTCGGTGGAGGTCTCTGGTAATTACATGTCTGTGGGTATTCTGTTAGTGTAACAGGCCACCAGGTGTCTCAAAGAGTATAACATTATCTGTCCACAATAAGGTGCGGAACACCTTCTATATGAAAAGGATTAGCAGAATTGTTTAGAGTCCTTCTGCCTTCAGCAACTGGGTTTTTTTGTTAGTGAAGTGAAGACCGCATCAGTTTACTTAACCCTATTAACTTACTTTGTACATTTGCCTTGAATAAGTTACACACAATTTATACTACTAACAATGCTAAGTATCATCTCACTATTCATTCTGTTCAATTCATAGTTTTACTGGTGCATTGACTGCAAGCTTTCCATCGCTACTCTGACTGTCAGAGTCCTCATTTTCCGTAACAAAAGTTCAACAAAGAGTAATTCAACTATGTCCAAACTGAGGAGTAACAATATCAACTGTGTGGTGGCTTTCCAGCGACCTAGACCATTGTAGACCTAGAGTAACTCATTGTGATGTCTCCGGCCATCAGAGCTAGGCCATGCACCCAAGGACAGGCGATGAGAGGTGGACTGTTGTGTTATTTGTGTCATTGCTTATTGACTGTTTGTTATGGCAGTCATACTGTGTTGGGACCAAACATTATGTGTGATGTACTAAGCCCCTCGCCTTCCAGGTCTGGGAGGGGGGAACAACTCAATATTTACCTGTGATGGGGTTAAACATCTGCTAGTGTCACTCATTCTGTGATGCGCAGCATCTCTTGTTGTGAGGTTGCCTTGTGTCCTTACCACCAGTTGTTAAAGTAAAAGCATGTGTTTTGGTTTCATACTCTCCCTTTTCCAGGCAAAGTAAACGAGCAGACCATTCAGAATATTTTTTCAGAATTTGTATTAACATATATTGGCTTTTCTGCAGTACAAAATAAGAAAAGACACTTAAACACTTAAAGTGAAACAAAGACAGCTGGGGGTTGAGGGGAGGTGGGGCACCTCTGGCCATAGGTGATAGAGACGATGCAATCACTGGCCCTCTGTTACATTCATTTCCTGAACGGGCTTCTAGACTGAAACTTTGATGTATGGCTCATGTTTGTGCCCATCACTAGGTGTCTTCCGTGGGAGCAGTCATGCAGTTGGCTGCACTGAAGATGTGTCCACCTGCATGATTTTCCACAAGAGGAGGTAGATACACATCATCCCAGGAGCAAAGCAAACTAAGAAACAAAGTGGTCACTCATTTTAAGAGCTAAGTAGGTGTTCTTTTAAGGACCTATAGTATTTGTGCATAAAAGTTAGGCATTCAGCCTTTTCCTGTGTGTCAAGGCTGTATAGTGACAAGGCAACAAAGCTGTGGAGTGTGTGAGAAAGCATAAACCACTTACTGTGATGGCCCCATTCTAGATGTTCTCATTTCTGTTGTGGTCCTGATGAAAGCTAAACATCTGATGCTAATTAACCACTTTGCCTACTGTTTCGATGTGAGATCTGACTATGTTGACACCCTGATAATATATCAATATACATAATATAACCTGAATTCCTTTTTACAACACCTCTATTCATATTTTATTTTGGGCATAGCATTGCTCTTTCACACAGTTGTAACAATAGAAACCGAGTAGGGTTAATGCTTGTGAGATGATGTTCCTAAAAGCTTAAGGCTAATATCTAACTATTGTTCCTATCCAGCAGGTGAACAAAGCATGACCAGACAACAAAATGTTGCAGAGTTTATACGCTGTACAAAACCAACAGCACAGAATAAACTTTCAATGAGGAAAGGCAACATGAATGTGCCGCAGACGTCTCCCAGGGTAACTAACACCAGGAATCAGCTGCACTCAAAGAGGTGCTGGAAAGAGGGAGGCAAGGGAACTGTTGCATGGGAAAGTGTCTTCAGCAGTTCCGAACATCATGGATCATATCATGCCAGACCCCAAGGACTCTCACAAAACTACAGTGATCATGCAAACAATCTCAAAAGTCCTTTGCTGCTGAAAAAACTTTCGAAATTACAGGAAAATTCAATATCCTACTCTTCGGCTACATTAGATACAAACTTGAGTCGCGAAGGAGAGCGCACAGGAGAGCAAAAAGGAAAATATTCTGAAGTGAGGCCATACTCGTGTACTGAGTGTGAGAAAAGCTTCTTGTACAAGGAAAACCTGATAAAGCACTACAGAACACATACAGGCGAAAAGCCGTGTACGTGTACCTTTTGTCATAAATCTTTCAGCCGGAAGGATAATCTAAAAAGACATATGAGAATGCACACAGGAGAGAAGCCATACAGGTGTACTGACTGTGGGAAGAGCTTTACTTGGAAAGAAAGTTTAAATCTGCATCAAAGAAAACACACTAGAGAAGATGCATTCTTGAGAAATAATACAGTCAAACAGAAACATTTATGATCGCGCTAGTGAATTACTAAACCTCAATGAAAGACTTAAGCACACCGTTCTGCACTTATGCGATTGGAGGAAAGCCACAACAATCATTTAACTGATCTGACAGAAAAGGATGAACCAAGGACACATAAAGCAGACCACACTATCTCCTGCACTGGCCCTAAACCATGGGGCTGATGCTTGGTTTAGCTCAGTTACACAAAGGACTGCCCAACACTAAACAGATGCTTAGCAAATTCACACCACAAGAAGTGAAAGTATATTGAGTAGAGTAAACTGCATATAACAATTACATCCAGAGTTAATTGGCATAATCGGAGGATTCCCAACCGCTAACTGAAATACAGTATTATTTCATCAGTAAGACAGAGCAGGAAAACTCACCAGGCTGTAAATGGACATGCACGTCCTATTTAGTATACTTGAATAAAACCCAAACTTCTCTGATACATGATCCTCTGATACACTGGTTAACCAGTTGTGGTATTAGGTGCAGGAAATGCAGACCAGCTCTATTGCTCTAAATGCTTTGGTTTTGTTGCTGACCTTGAAACTTGGGAACCCTGTTTCTAACACCAGCATTGACAATTCACCTAATGATTGTGTGATTCAGGCCAAACCACTTTATCCCCTAGTTTCTCAAATTGCAAATCAGTTTAATATGTATATATATGTAATACATTGTAGACATGTGTGTGCTGTTTAATGCAAGTATTTAACCAACAATGTGTTGTTAATGTATGAATTGTGTAATCAAACATGTGTTAAATGATGTCACATTGTGTGTGGTCCCATCTCAAGTGCACCCCACACATGCATTGTTTCTCTTTCCACAGCACTGTTTGTTTCCGACAGTCCTAGTCCAATAAACATTTTCTTTGCAGAGGTATCTGCTGCTCCCTGGACTTGTGTCAAAGCTATATTATTAAATATATAAAAATAAACAATAAATACAATTAACATGCTGCCCATCTGGCTTGATACAGGTAATGCTGGTGGTCCCCAGAAGTGTG
This sequence comes from Pleurodeles waltl, assembly GCF_031143425.1. NCBI lineage: Eukaryota > Metazoa > Chordata > Amphibia > Caudata > Salamandridae > Pleurodeles > Pleurodeles waltl. The sequence goes on from NC_090446.1 coordinate 7,651,784, forward strand.
TGAATGAGTAAACAGGCTGCACTGACAATGAAAAAAGCAAACCTATATCGAGAAGATACTGGACAAGGAATCAGTTTGTACTATACAGCCAAAGGAAACACACAACTAAATAACTGTTAATCATGTCTACGAGGCTCTAACCAGAAAGAGAGGCTAAAACCCACATGGACTGCTCCACGCAACCAGGGCCTGGAAACTCCATTCAACATATGGATGGTCAGAGGGCCTCCCAGGAAAATCAAACGTTTTAATACAAATCCAGGAGCAAATCAGAAGGCGGTTCTAGTCAGGAGATCAGCGCAGACAGAAGAAGGGTTAGAGACGAGAGGCTGGAGTAGTCCAGGTAATGAGAGACTGACCGAAGTGAAGGCAGCAGGGGCAAAATCTAAGTCCAAGGGTCCATCCGAGAGTAGTTATGAAGCAAGTGCCCTCACCTATAAGCTTTCTTCAGTTACTGGAAGGTGAAGTGTCAACCTTGGCCACACTGCAGCCTTTTGGCAAACAAAATATGAGAAAGGATTTGCCAAACTCTACTACACATGTCTTGCTGCATGCTAGCCATTTTATTACATCAGCACGCAAACGACTGGTGGTGGAGTTTCTTTTTACTGCCATGTAAGGTGTTCAGAGCACACATGCATCGGCAGCAGCAGGGTCCCTGCATCCCAGAGGTATTGAGGCAGGTGATATCCATTCACTAAGGACACCAAAGGCCAGACATGACCCACCTGCATTCAGACTCACCTGACACCAGTAAACTCCTATGAGGAGGCAAGCGTGCAAGACCGGGTGAGAGGGAACGGTGGCATTTGTTGGACCCAGCATCAAAACAGCATTAAAGAAACAGGCATGATGTAGGTAATATCAGAAACAAGATTAAACCTACCTCACCCTCTAAAACAGAAACAGGGAACCAAACCCTTATGCTGAGAAATGCCGAACTAAAAACATTAAGGCAGATTTAGTCATATTGGACAACACATAGAGCGAAGAAAGACTCATGTTATTAAGGAACTTTTTAAAAAGAGCAACAGCTTTCTAATCCAAGCGGTGGGACCTGGCTAAGCAGTGAATGGAGTAAGCGGTGGGGCACCGAAGCTCCGGGATCCACGGCCACATCAGAACCCCTGCAGATCATCCTGAAAGAGGGTGAAGTGCAGGGCATGTACACTGGACCCCCAAGGAGATCGAGGGCTCGGTGACTGGGTCCCCTGCAGCCGGCAAATAGCCGAATACGAAGTCTGGAGCTAGGTGGTGCGACCGGCACAAGTTGGCTGCTGACCGGATCGCCCGCGCTCATCGGGCTGATTCGTAGGGCATGAGCCCAGTGACTGCTGAGAGGAGGAGGATGAGGAGGCTGGACCCAGCTGAGTCCGGGCACCTGGGCTCAGGGTGGGCCACAGGGCATACTGGTGCAGCGGTGCTGACGGGGGCCCGCGTGGGTTGCCGCTTGATTGGGGCGGGCCGCCGGCAGAGGCGGCCTTTGTGCTTTGAGTGCGCAGCACGCTAAACCTGCGGCGGCGGTGCAAAGGACACAAGCACTCCTGAGGTGGGGACTATTGGGCTGAGAGGCTGAAGAGAAGGAGTGCGGAGTGCTGCCGCTGGACATAGGAGTGGACCACTGCGGAGACTGCTCGTGAAGGTGGCCGCCTGGAGTTGTAGGTACGCCTATCACTAGAGGAGGCCCTAGTCATGGGGGGTACGGAAGAGCGGCCCCTTGGGGGGCCCACCCGAACACCCTGGCTGGAGAATTGGGGGCCAATTACAGTGGGACCTGGGGCAGCATATTAAAGTGAACACCAACAGTCGCATGTAACACGAGGAGCCCCGGGGGACCTGCTGAGAGGCCTGGACAGGAGGAACGGGTGGGGCCACGGAGACACAAGATATTACTGCGAACCTCTGTGGATAGAGCACAAATTAGGGGATCACATCTGGCAAGGGAGTCGTGACTGCAAAGAGACTAGTGACACTAAGAGCATTGTGGAGAGTAATCCCCAGGGGCGCAGAGCGAAGCGACGTAACAAGGCGATCTGAGGCCATGCTCTTGCCTGCACTGTGGGAGGTGAAATATTCCAGTGCATCCTGAGTGGACTAAGGGAAGAGGGACAAGCGTGAAATTGCTGACTGGACGTTCCCCTGCCCCTGAAATAATCAGCACATTGCCAATTAATAGGGACACAACTGGAGCTCCCACCCAATCCCTATCGAACTCCCAAGAGTGTCCAGGACTCCAGTTTCCCTTGCATGCAACGGTCAGCCTCACTGCAAGGATTTCCGACAGGATGTCATTTTGTGGCGTCAAGGAGAAACTTACACCTGGGTGCTGTAAACGTCTGAAAAAGATGATCTAATACCGCATGCAGAGGCAAATGGGCAAGTGGGGAAAGCGACCAGGAAGAGGGGTGGAGAACTAGAGGGGCCCTCCCAGGTACAAGTACCCAACAAGATGGCGGAGCCAATACAATCCACAGTAATGGAATCGACGACCGCCACGCCAACACTACAAGACGTGCTGCAGGCCATAGCAGCCTCACGGACAGCACTTGAGGTAAAAATAGACACAATAAGCATAGACCTGGGCCTCCTTCACGACGACCATCGGCGCTTAGCAGAGAGAGTCACTGTGACGGAGAGAGAACTTTCAGAAGCACCCCTACATTGGCATCCACGGACGGGTGCATGACTGCCATCGAAGCCCGGCTGAAAGCGCTTGAACATAGGGCAGAGAATGCCAAGAATAGAGCAAGGCGCAATAACATTAGGGTGATTGGACTCCCAGAAAAAATTGAAGGCTCTGACATGGTGGGTTATCTGGAGGAATGGCTCAAATCGGGTGTGGCCCCAGCGGGACTTTTGCCCTTCTTTGCACTGGAGAGAGCTCATAGAGTACCCGCCCCCCCCCCCGGAAGATCCGCCAAGAACAGTGATAGCCTGATTACTTTACTATAGAGATCAAGACACCATACTGCGCCAGGCGTGACTATGGGAGGATCTGAAAGTTGACAACAGCAAAGTGTCCGTATTCCCTGACTTCATCTCGCGAGGTTCACTGCCAGAGGGCAGCTTTCATATCCATGAAACATAAGCTACGAGAGTTGGAGATCCTATACTCCATGTAATTTCCGGCTCGGCTGTGGGTAGTCACTCAGACAGGGGTGGAATTTTTTAATACGCCCCAAGAAGCGTGGACTTGGCTTGAACTATCACCGAGCATTGATTCCAATGCTATTGGCTGAAACAGAAAGAGGAAACGATGACCTAGATCTCATAGGAGCCATCCACAGTCCAGGATTGACCCACCCACACCAGAAGAAGTGCAGGAGGAATGGCAGAAGGCAATAGCAGTGGCTGCATCAATGGGTGAGACCTCGAGGCACACAATATCCCCGAGTCGACAGATGCGTGATGAACAGAGCGAGCGAGACCACGATTTCAACTTGTTCATGTGTAGTTCTACCAGTGGTCACCCCAAACACTGCAGATGAACTCTTATAGATAATTAACGGAGTGCTGCGATGGCGTGAGGTGCTTGACTGGGACCTTCACACACTGGCCGACCGGCTAGCTGGCTACCACCAAGATCCATGGAGAGTGGCGCGCCCTGCCCCTATAGACTCGGCGGCGGCACTCGTTTCGCGCAAGTTTGCCCACTCTCCATAGCTGATAGCAAGCTGGGGGGGAGGGGAATGGGGGCCAGGTGCACCTGGACCACCCTGCCGCAATCCACTGAGACCACCACCCCCACTCATATCATAGCCTGAATGTTGGAGGGCATGAGTATTATTGCTTACAGTTCTTTGACTGTTTGGGTGAGAACATGCTGTTTTTTGCCCTGGGGAGGGGGAGTTGGATAAAATGTTATTTAGGTACAGAACAGTTTATGTGGTGTTGCCTGGATGTGTCACATATGCAAATTGATGTGGAGGGGGCTCCTCTAGGGTGGGCTTGGGCTCCCTAAACGTGTCAATGGGTTCTTTACTATATAGCTCATGGAGGCCACACTGAGTTTTAAGTTCCTCACATGGAATGTTAGAGGAATCCGATCCATAGCTAAAAGACACAAGGTATGCTTCAGGAAATATATCTAGATGCGGAAGATAGCCGTGCCCTCCAGAGAAGATGGAGAAGTCAGGTCTATTGCACCACATTTTCGGCTTACGCCAGGGGGTCTTTAATATGGGTCAAACATGGGGTACCATTCCAACACACGGTGACAGTTATAGATCCGTTGGGACGCTACACTATAATTACTGGAAAATTGGATGGGAGGGCAATTGTGCTAGGCAGAATTTATGGTCCCACTACAGACCAGGTGGGAATCCTCGCCTCCCTCTCTGAACAACTGGCAATGCACTTAACAGGATCAGTACTGCTAGGGGGAGATTTTAATTGCGTAGCAGATACGATGCTGGATAGATCGCATCCCCCCTACCCTCTTCACCGGTTAATAGAACAGCTCAGGGTTACCAAAGTTGGCAGAGGGATTGGGGCTTGGTTGACTCATGGCACATCCAGCATCCAGATTGCAGGGACTCCTTCTACTCATCAATGTATAATCTACACATACAGCTGGATACATTCCTATGTTCTCCAGATTTCCACCCACAAACGCACCTGACCTAGTATCTAACCCAGACACTATCAGATCAAAACCCACTGTTAATGAAGCTAAGGGTGGTTGCAGCATCGCGCGCCGATCCCCACCTGGCGGCTCCAGCCGGCCTTGTTGGAGGATCAAGCTTTTACACATACCATTAGTGCAGCGATAGCTGCTTACTTCGAAGTTAACAGGGGCTTTACACGCTCCAAATTGACTGAATGGGACGCATTTAAGGTCGTCACTAGAGGGAACTGCATTTCGGCAGCGGCTGGTGCACGTTGCACGCTGCTACATGACATACAGAAAGCAGAACAAGCACAGCACACACTTGAACAGCACCGCCCTGGTGCCCCAGAATTACAAACAATGCTCCTCCTCCTCACAGCACGAGAAAAGACAGCAGCAGCGATCGAACGATTGCGCTGTTATGACTACAAAGCGTATATAGCGCGCATTCAGAGGGAGATCGTGCCAGTTAAGTACTAGCATGGTTAGCAAATCCTACACATAGGAACACAGCTATAGTCGAATTAACCAACCTCAGGGGGCATACCATATAAACCCAGACCGAGATTAATGATGAGTTTTATAACTACTATGCCGACATCTATAAGAACAAAGTCCGACCAGCGGCAGCAGAGATACACAGTTTCTTATCTCATATATTGGTCCCAACAGTCTCTGAACTTGAGGAGACAGAGCTGGGGTCAGCGATCATCCTGGCTGATGTTAAGGCGGCCGTTAGTAGCATGGCAAAAAACAAGACCCCGGGACCAGATGGACTCCCGGTCAAATTTTACTCAACATATATGGATAAATTGGGCCCGAAACTAGTTGAGGTATATGAAGAAGCTAGGGAGCAGCATACTCTCCTGGCGTCAACCCGGGAGGCCTTGATCATTCCTCTGTTGAAACCGAGGAAACTGCCCACAGACGTGGCCTCATATCGGCCCCTGTCGATGATGCTGTGGATTATAAGATACTGAGCAAAATTCTGGCTACAGGTCTTCTGTGGCATATGCCGCGCCTGGTCCACTTGGACCAGACTGGGTTAATCCCAGGGCGTCAAACGGCGCTGGATATAAGGTGCCTCTTCTCTCTACTTCATAGCGAAGCTTATGATAAACAAAAGGCGGTGATAATGGTGATCAATTTCGAAAAGGCCTTCAATAGCCTCGAGTAGCAATATTTATATGAAGTGCTCTGTAGATTTGGCCTGGGAGACCAGTTCATCGCATGGACGAAGCTGCTCTAAACTAATCTGACGGTTAGAGTCCGCACGGGCACTACAATATTAGAGAGCTACCGGGTGGAGAGGGGGACTAGACAGGGTTGCCCACTCTCTCCATTGCTTTTTGCATTAGCTATCGAACAACTGGATTGTGTCGTCCGGGCGGGTGGAGCTTATGCAGGCATAACGGTGGCGGGACAAACACACCATATCGCCCTGTATGCAGATGATCTACTACTCTTCCTGCAGGATGAGGGAGACGCCCTGTGTGGTGCCTGCAGTCTATTACAACGATTTGGGGCTATATCTGGCCTCAGAGTACATTGGCAAAAATCTAGCTTATTTCCTGTCCTCAAGGGCAAGACTTCACCCTTGGACCTTGGGAACCTACAGTGGGAACGACGATGCTTGCCATATTTGGGAGTTCAGGTATACCATAATAACCTAGATCTGCTGGAGGGAAATCTAGAGCGAACTCTGAGAAGCCTTTGGGGGAATATGACTTTCTGGGCCTCACTGCCAAAATCTGTAGCGGGACGAGTGGCACTCTTAAAAATGATAGCACTACCCAAGTTGTTGTACTTTTTCACCACTCTCTCGCTATGGATTCTGAGAGTCTTCTTCAAAAAATTAAACTCCATGATTGTGGGCTTCTTATGGGGAACAGGCAGACGACGTTTGGCGCTCACGATTCTGCAACGCCCACTTGAAGAAGGAGGGATGGCTGTTCCTGACTTCGAAGCATACTATTTAGCAGGTCAGCTGCAGTGGCTGACTAGATGGCTAGCTAGCTGGACAATGCCCAACAGGGAGACTTCCCCTTTCACCCCAGACCTTCACTCCCTGACTAGGGTCACGCTACGTCTGGGTCCCATGCCTATCACTGGCTGGAGCTGAGGGTGATGCATAGATGCTGGCTACGGCATCTTCGCAGATCACAATGTGCCACGCCCTACACACCTGACATACCACTGAAATGCTTGCTTGCGTTGCCGCATAGAGGGGACTGGAGGCGACTCGTGCGATGGGAGGTGGTGGGGGCAACCACTGTGGGGGCTCTATATGAGGCAGATTCGCTCCTGCCCTTTGAGGACTTCTGTGCCTGATTCCAGATTCCAGCGGGGCACTTTTTGCTTTATAGAGCAGTCACTGAAACAATTGTCCGACAGTGGCAGGTGGGGAGGATGGAGCTGCCATTATTGGAAGTCACCCAATACCTGCTAAGCGCCACGGGTACACACAAGGCTTATATAGGAAGATCAGATCTGCATTCTGTAAGCCACTAACAATCCTTAAACAAAAATGGGAGACCGATTTGGGGGCCCCTATTGCAGATGCTGTGAGAAAGTAGCCTCTTTCTAGCCTTGTTACCCCCACTTTTGGCCTGTTTGTGAGTGTATGTCAGGGTGTTTTCACTGTCTCACTGGGATCCTGCTAGCCAGGGCCCAGTGCTCATAGTGAAAACCCTATGTTTTCAGTATGTTTGTTATGTGTCACTGGGACCCTGCTAGCCAGGACCCCAGTGCTCATAAGTTTGTGGCCTATATGTATGTGTTCCCTGTGTGATGCCTAACTGTCTCACTGAGGCTCTGCTAACCAGAAGCTCAGTGGTTATGCTCTCTCTGTACAAATTGTCACTAACAGGCTAGTGACCAATTTTACCAATTTACATTGGCATACTGGAACACCCTTATAATTCCCTAGTATATGGTACTGAGGTACCCAGGGTATTGGGGTTCCAGGAGATCCCTATGGGCTGCAGCATTTCTTTTGCCACCCATAGGGAGCTCTGACAATTCTTACACAGGCCTGCCACTGCAGCCTGAGTGAAATAACGTCCACGTTATTTCACAGCCATTTACCACTGCACTTAAGTAACTTATAAGTCACCTATATGTCTAACCTTTACCTGGTAAAGGTTGGGTGCTAAGTTACTTAGTGTATGGGCACCCTGGCACTAGCCAAGGTGCCCCCACATTGTTCCGGGCAAATTCCCCGGACTTTGTGAGTGCGGGGACACCATTACACGTGTGCACTACACATAGGTCACTACCTATGTGTAGCTTCACAATGGTAACTCCGAATATGGCCATGTAACATGTCTAAGATCATGGAATTGCCCCACCAATGCCATCCTGGTATTGGGGAGACAATCCCATGATTCCCCGGGTCTCTAGCACAGACCCGGGTACTGCCAAACTGCCTTTTCAGGGGTTTCACTGCAGCTGCTGCTGATGCCAACCCCTCAGACAGGTTTCTGCCCTCCTGGGGTCCAGCCAGGCTTGGCCCAGGAAGGCAGAACAAAGGACTTCCTCAGAGAGAGGGTGTTACACCCTCTCCCTTTGGAAAAAGGTGTTAAGGCAGGGGAGGAGTAGCCTCCCCCAGCCTCTGGAAATGCTTTCATGGGCACAGATAGTGCCCATTTCTGCATAAGCCAGTCTACACCGGTTCAGGGATCCCTCAGCCCTGCTCTGGCGCGAAACTGGACAAAGGAAAGGGGAGTGACCACTCCCCTGACCTGTGCCCAGAGCTCCTCCAGTGTGCTCCAGACCTCTGCCATCTTGGAAACAGAGGTGCTGCTGGCACACTGGACTGCTCTGAGTGGGCAGGGCCAGCAGGTGACGTCAGAGACTCCTTCTGATAGGCTCCTTCAGGTGTTGCTAGCCTATCCTCTCCTAGGTAGCCAAACCTCCTTTTCTGGCTATTTAGGGTCTCTGCTTTGGGGAATTCCTTAGATAACGAATGCAAGAGCTCATCAGAGTTCCTCTGCATCTCTCTCTTCACCTTCTGCCAAGGAATCGACTGCTGACCGCGCTGGAAGCCTGCAAAACTGCAACAGAGTAGCAAAGACAACTACTGCGACCTTGTAACGCTGATCCTGCCGCCTTCTCGACTGTTTTCCTGGTGGTGCATGCTGTGGGGGTAGTCTGCCTCCTCTCTGCACTAGAAGCTCCGAAGAAATCTCCCGTGGGTCGACGGAATCTTCCCCCTGCAACCGCAGGCACCAAAGAACTGCATCACCGGTCCTCTGGGTCTCCTCTCAGCCCAACGAGCGAGGTCCCTTGAACTCAGCAACTCTGTCCAAGTGACTCCCACAGTCCAGTGACTCTTCAGTCCAAGTTTGGTGGAGGTAAGTCCTTGCCTCCCCACGTCAGACTGCATTGCTGGGAACCGCGTGTTTTGCAGCTACTTCGGCTCCTGTGCACTCACCGAGGATTTCCTTCGTGCACAGCCAAGCCTGGGTCCCCGGCACTCTAACCTGCATTGCACGACCTCCTGAGTTGTCCTCCGGCGGCGTGGGACTCTCTTGTGCAACTTCGGGTGAGCACCGATTCACTCCACTTCGTAGTGCCTGTTCCGGCACTTCTGCGGGTGCTGCTTGCTTCTGAGTGGGCTCCTTGTCTTGCTGGGCGCCCCCTCTGTCTCCTCACGCAATTGGTGACATCCTGGTCCCTCCTGGGCCACAGCAGCATCCAAAAACCCTAACCGCGACCCTTGCACCTAGCAAGGCTTGTTTGCGGTCTTTCTGCACGGAAACACTTCTGCACGACTCTTCACGACGTGGGACATCCATCCTCCAAAGGGGAAGTTTCTAGCCCTTGTCGTTCCTGCAGAATCCTCAGCTTCTACCATCCGGTGGCAGCTTCTTTGCACCCACAGCTGGCATTTCCTGGGCATCTGCCCACTCCCGACTTGATCGTGACTCTTGGACTTGCTCCCCTTGTTCCACAGGTACTCTTGTCAGGAAATCCATTGTTGTTGCATTGCTGGTGTTGTTGTTTCTGGCAGAAATCCCCTATCACGACTTCTGTGCTCTTGGGGGAACTTAGGTGCACTTTGCACCCACTTTTCAGGGTCTTGGGGTGGGATATTTTTCTAACCCTCACTGTTTTCTTACAGTCCCAGCGACCCCCTACGAGGTCACATAGGTTTGGGGTCCATTCGTGGTTCGCATTCCACTTCTAGAGTATATGGTTTGTGTTGCCCCTATCCCTATGTGCTCCCATTGCATTCTATTGTGACTATACATTGTTTGCACTGTTTTCTATTGCTATTACTGCATATTTGGGTATTGTGTACATATATCTTGTGTATATTTGCTATCCTCATACTGAGGGTACTCACTGAGATACTTTTGGCATATTGTCATAAAAATAAAGTACCTTTATTTTTAGTATATCTGTGTATTGTGTTTTCTTATGATATTGTGCAAGTGATACTAGTGGTACTGTAGGAGCTTCACACGTCTCCTAGTTCAGCCTAAGCTGCTCTGCTAAGCTACCATTTTCTATCAGCCTAAGCTGCTAGACACCCCTATACACTAATAAGGGATACCTGGGCCTGGTGCAAGGTGTAAGTACCCCTTGGTACTCACTACAAGCCAGTCCAGCCTCCTACAGATGCTGAATGGGAGGGGATATTGGTTCAAACCCCACGAGTCTCTAGGAATGCCCGATTTAAGCTCATCAATAAGTACATGCTGCATAGAGCATACCTGACCCCAGGCAGAATTAAGAGGCACTTCGGTCTCCCAGAGGCAAGTTGTCCTAGATGCAGAGACGAGGATGCAGAATTTCTCCACATGTTTTGGTCCTGTCCAAATATACAGGATTTCTGGAGATCGACTCTGCGCAGAGTGTCGTGCTGCCAGCGACTTCCGCCGCCGCACCCTTGCAAGCAGGACAGTGATGACGGCACACCCAGGCTGCCACCATCCTCGTCGCCAGTGTTGTGTCCACCTCAGTGCATACACCCATGCAGGCCGTAAGTGCAGCGCTGCAGACATCACAGTCAGCCAGTTTGCTGCTATGCCAGGAGTGCACTTGAGCAGCCTCCTAGCCCTTTGGCTACCCCTCCAACCACGCCCTGCCCTCAGGGAGAGAGGCGCAATACATTGTATTGTAGAGGCGGGAACAATGTACAACCTGACACACTTCACAGTCCTGACATAGAATTAAAACTTTCCTTCTTGATAGCTAGGAAATTTGATGTAGGTGGACAAACTTTAAGGTTTTTTAAGATTTTAGTATACACAATCACTTCTGGTGACATCATGGAAGGCATAAGTTATGTGATCACTTCCTCTGACGTCATACATGCTACTGCCTAACTTCCTGGTTAAGCTTGTAAAGCAAACAGCTTTCAAACTGGCGATGCGCATGCGCGAAAAAGCAGTGTCTCCCAAGAGTCAGCGGTTCACAGGCTCGTCAGACCATCTGAGCCTTAACTTGCTAGTGCGCATGCGTAGCACAGAGGCACTAACTAGCGAAGAGTAAGGCGCTGTTTCATAAGGCGCAAGCGTAGAAAATATATACTACCAAGAAGCCGAGCTGACGTTCTTGCACGACGCATGCTTCCTAGTGCGGTGACTCTCTCCTGCGCATGCTCTTTTCGCAGTGACCCCCTCATGCTCCCAGTGCAGTGACTCTCCCCTGCGCATGCGCAGTGAGTGCCGACGGGCCCCGAGAAGGTGCTGTGGCTGAGCCGGGTCTCCAGCTCTCTGACCTGTTAAAGACCCATCGGAGGAGGCCTGCGCCCCGCTGCTCCCTGTGCTGCCCCTGGAGGTGCTGCGAGGCGCGATGGAAACCAGGACTGGGCAGGATTCCAGCAAGGCAAGTCACCGGTCCATGCAGCCCTGGTGCCCCTGCCTGGAGGGTCCCTTACCCTCTGCTTACCTTCCCCACACTCCGTCCTTTGCATCACCCATAGATACTCAGATCTCAGGAATTATGCGATCGTGCGGCCGCAGAGATGTTCACATAGTTACAGATTTGCCGCATTTGCCACATAATCCATCATCTGCCGCATAATCTGCAGAGTTATATTTGTGTTGCTATATGTGGGTGCCAGGCTGGTACTAATGAGGTGCAGCAATGCCAGACAATGTTAACAAGTTTGAGATTGACAAAATAAGGAAGTAACACTGTCAGAAAATGCTCTGCTGCATAATGCCGCATAATTTTGGGTTTCTTGCCACATAATTTACTCAACTCTTCTGCATAATTCCAGTGTCCCTGCATATATTCACTCCTGTTCCTTTCCCTATCTGTTTACCGACTACCCGATCCTTCACTTTACTTCCCCACGCTCACCCTTTAGTTCAAAGGAGGTGTCCAACGCAAAAACAAAATCAGTATTTGCTCGACCTCATCTCCTGCCTGATTTAAACACAGGCTTCTGCTCACCATCTTCGATTCTTTGTTTTTGCCCTTCCTCGCATTGGTTTATTTCCATTTATAACATGAATTGTGATACACTTTGACTTACCTTGCCCACGTCAGTAGATCCACACAGCCAGGTTCCCATCAGCTGCCTGCACAGCTCACAGAAGAGGCGTGAGGGGCCTCAGTGTGCTACTCAGCTGCTGGGGTTTTGCTGTGGCAGACTTTGATGTCCCCATCCCCGCCCCTTCAGTGTAGACCAAAAAAGGGGCGAGGGGGCGATAAATAATGTGACCCTGCCAGTGTTTTCCGACCTTGACCCCCTCCTGGCCCACAACTGCACAGAGAGGAAGACCCCTGCAGTGCTGGGGCTGCTTTACACACTTTCACTTGATTTTATGTCTTTTGTTTAGTTTGCTGCCTTAGAGTATCACAAATGTGGATTCACTTAAGAACATGAACAAGCGTTTACAATATTCAGAAGCATCCAAGAGTGGCGCTTTGCTGCTCATGTGTCCATCAATGAACAGATGTTTTTAATGCCTGTGGAATAGACTTAAACCTGCGCCACTGTGCCAGCAAGAGTAGAATTACAAAACTTGTTGGGTACCTGTGTGCTACACTACACTATTCAGGGCAGTTGGGCACGAAAATGACCCCAAAGGAATGGTAGCAATCAAGGGCAGAACTCATCCAGCTGCAGGGTTTTAAATATTTTCTCACTCCTTCATCAAAAGGTGGTTGCCTAAGAGAGAGGGGGTGCAATGGGTCCCGCAGAGGAGGCGGACCAGTGGTCTGAGCCTCAGACTGCCAATAGAGATAAGAGAAAGCATCATCTATACATGGGTTAGTTTTAATTAATTGTTGTAAACCCAGCATTTTCTTTTAAAAAAAATTCAGTTTATTGTATGGCTGACTCTAAACCATTTTGGGAATGGTTGTAACTGCTGACTATTAGAAACTGGACCCCAGACTGGAGAGCCAATTCAAAGAGCCACGGCCACCATGAGCGTGAGTGCAAAGGAGAGACACAAAAGGAAAAATAAGTTTGCTCGCAGTCAGACATATCGGCAAACGTACAATTATCCATGTAACAGGGTCGATGGCCAAGGCAGTAACAAAACTGCCCTAAGGAGGGACAAAGGTAAAGCATTTACCAATGATAGCAAAGGATTTCTGAAAGGCAAGCCCATGTAAAAGTGATAGTGATGGGTGTTTAGTGGGCGTGGTTAAAAGCCCACAGATAGATTACAACACATCAGAGTGCTTAAGCACTCGACCTAAACATGTATCTTCCTGTTCAAAAGCTTGCCCCCTTTGTCATCTCCACTGCATTGTGAATCTCATGGTGAATTATTATAACGTTCAAGTTTTAAAAGTATCCTTCTGAATCATGATCACATCTGAGTTTATGTTGCTGATTAATGTCTGATCTGAATTGTTCTGTTCCAGGCGCCACTTACATTCTGTGATGTCGCTGCCGGTTTCTCTGACGAGGAGTGGACGCTCTTGCAGCGCTGGCAGAAGGAGCTGTACCACAGTGTGATGAAGGAAATCCAACAAGCCTTCACCTCTCTTGGTGAGGACACACTGCCAATCTCTGTTTTATAGTAGAGGATGTTTAATCCCACCAGCATGTGTCTGTTTCAAAACTCTGAAAAGTATATTTGACATTTGTAGCTTGAAATGAGATACGTGTAAAACTGTCTAGTGCTCAGTCATTATATTATACAATGTATTCTCTTGATTTGTTTTGACATAAAAACTATGTTTCAGTGTAGAAATCAGGAAAATCAAACTGCCTCCCATTTTACTCTAAGCTTTGATTTCAAAAATTTTAGTGAACACTGTTTTTATTGTCTATGTAGAATGTCTGGGGTTTTGGTATCTCACAAACCCCCTAACCAATTCACACATTTCCTAAAGTGCAGATCCACCTACAAACACAAGTCGGAGGGGGGTATGCCCCACAATGAGGGGGAAAATCATGTACATTTTGGGTCTTGTGTTAAGATATTCTACAAAGTGGGGGAGGATGACTGTCTGTGCTAGAAAGAATGGTGAATAAAATGAGAAGGGGCCTCCAACCCACTTTACAGAAACCAAGTGTTTTATTAAATAAAGCACTAACCCAACTTTTCTGTGGAAAAAATAATGCTATACCCCTGTACAGGACCATATATTCCTAACTTGTAAAGTAACTATGTGCTGCTCGAATCAGTGATCACAGCGCAGAGGAAATCACAACTTTTCATTCAGCACAGCCCCCTCATTTCAAAGGTGAAACATAATCTTTCCCTTAGCATCCCTCATCTGAGCTTCCCCTGAGCAGAAAGTCCCATGGCACATTTCCCCTCAGTACTGAGGAGGGACACAAAACCTCTCATGGTCCTTGTTGGAAATGGCCCTTTTTGCAGGGTTATGCCAAAACTTTTCACCTACTTCCTCCTGTTTTTCTGATTTGTTTTTGCTGGTTTATTGTCTCTGTACACTTTACCGCTGATGATCAGTGCTAAAGTGCGAGTGCTCTGTATGTCAATTGTATTGGTGATTGGTTTATCCATGATTGGTATAGTTGATTTACTAATAAGTCCCTAGTAAAGTGCACTAGAGGTGCCCAGGGCCTGTAAATCAAATGCTACTAGTGGCCTGCAGCAGTGGTTGTGCCACCCACACGAGTAGCCCTGTGAACATGTCTCAGACCTGCCACTGCAGTGTCTGTGTGGGCAGTTTAAACTGCCAATTCAACCTGGCAAGTGTACCCATTTGCCAGGCCCAAACCTTCCCTTTTACTATATGTAAGGCAGCCCAAAGGTAGGCCCTAGGTAGCCCCAAGAGCAGTGTGCAGTGTATGTTAAATGTGGGACATGTACTGATGTGTTTTACGTGTTCTAACAGCGAAATACTGCCAAATTCGGTTTTCACTGTTGCAAGGCCTATCTCTCGCATAGGTTGACATGGGGGCTGCCTTTAATTATCCTTAAAGTGCAGTTTCCCTTTGAGAGCTGTAGTGCTTTTCTCTTATCTAGTTTCTAAGCACTAACATAACACAACAGAAATGCACTTCTGAGGTCAAAGAAGACTTTTATTGTTGTTAATTCTTCCCCAACCACAATATTTATGAATGACGAATTAGTAGCTTTCAAGTCCGCGTTAATCAAACAAAATATATCAGTTTGCAATATACACAGCAGGTTATATTTATAAGATATTGAATGCAAAGCAAAACAAATACTTCACCGTGTGGGAACTATCTACAGCTTCATCTTTCTAAGGTCTGCAAGCTGATGACCCCTGTCAGCCGCGAGAAAGAGAGATTCATCTACCCACACGGGATTGCTGGCAGCCTGCGCCAAGCTCCAGCACGAGGTCCGGCAGATTCGAATCTGACTCTCTGCAGCCTGTTACATTCGTTACAAAGGTGTGCCCCCTCCTCTCAGACCTGGGAAACTGAGCAAGCCTTTTGGAGACTGGCCAGGTCTCCAAGACTACTCCTGTTCCCAAGCTCAAGCGAAGAAAAAACAACACCCATGTACTCTCTCTTATCATGTCTAGTCTACTGTGAGAAAAACATCTTGGTTCTCTGGTGCAAAAACACAGCTTGGAAAAATACAGCTTGGATTCTCAACTGCAATGTCTAACTCCACGTTAAAGGCAATGGGCAGCTAACCTAAATATCAAATGCAATGTCATGTTAAAGGCAATAGGCAGCTAACCTAAATATCAAAAGCAATGTCTAGTGTCATGTCAAAGCCAATAGGCAGCTGAGCTGAATACAAAATGCAATGTATAATATCATGTCAAAGCCAATAGGCAGCGGAGCTGAATATAAAATGCAATGTATAATATCATGTCAAAGCCAATAGGCAGCGGAGCTGAATACAAAATGTAATATATAATATCATGTCAAAGCCAATAGGCAGCTGAGCTGAGTACAAAATACAATATATAATATCATGTCAAAGCCAATAGGCAGAATATCTAATAGCATGTCAAAGTCAATAGGCAGCTAAACTGAATACATCATGTCAAAGCCAATAGGAATGCAATGTCAAAGCCAATAGGCGGCTAGACTGGATACAGCATGTCAAAGCCAATAGGCAGAATACAGAAGGTAATGACTAATGCAATGTCAAAGCCCATAGGCGGCTAAACTGAATACAGAAAGTAATGGCTAATGCCATGTCAAAGCCAATAGGCAGCTAAACTGAACAAAACATACCATGTGCTACTGGTGAACATTGAGCAACTAATATGCGCAGTGGTGAAACACAAAGTCATTGGGCAAAACAAACTTTATCAAATGGCAGTACATTCCGCCCTTTGACCAATGAATTTTTGTTTCACATATCTCTTGTTTCAAACAAAAACAAAAATTTGAATGATCAAAGCAATCCCTGTAAAGCAATAGAAGTGGATTAACACATTGATTTCATAACCTTTCACATCAGATACATCTACATAGAAAAGACTGAGCATTTTTTTTTCTCTGAATGAGTCTCTAATTCAACAGTGTTAGCAATTTGATGTGGCATGAGTTCTACTCATGTAAAGAGGCACGGTCCACCTGAAAGGTTTGCTGGAAGATAAGCAAAAGTCAGAGTTCCATACGAGAAGGGAAAAAAAAAAAAAAAAAAAACACAGCTTAGTTCCCGTGGAAGAATGCAATCAAACAAGTTGAACTTGAACTGAAGGCGCAGTTTGCGCAAAATGGATCCATGGTGCTGGCACTTTACTCAGCCAGGTTCAGGTTGGGGGTTCGGTCCCTTCCCCGACCCCACACGCACACACCGGAAGGGGGACCACACAGCACACTCAGGGACAGTGGCGAAACGTGGTAGGATCTGCAAAAGAAACAAGTATGACTTTTCTTGCAAATAACATTTTTCATTTAAACTGCACCCTTCCTCTTTCTTTCCCTGTTTTATAATCAGCAGGACGTTTTTGAGGCCCTTTGTTATATTCACTGCAGGTTCTGGAGGATCACTTGGGGCTTCAGCCCACACATCAGTACTGAGGTTTTTATCTGCTGCGCCACAGCTTCCCTTTTCTTGCACTGTCAGAAGGGCTGGGGCAGACTCATTCTTTACCAAACCTCCATTCACTGCATTTTTGCCAATTTGGGCCATTCTGTCTCCAATTTGTCTGAATGAATCAGATTCTTTTCTAGGTATCAGCATAATTTCGATTTTTCCTTGGTAGTTTGCAGCAATCACTCTCCCTAAAACCTGATCACTTTGCCATTCCTGTCCTGGTAACTTTCCTCTCCCCAACTGCTCTGTGACTGCTTGCATGACAGATTGCTTTTGTGCGTGCTGCACAGTTTTTATCAAATCTAGGGAAATGTGCATCTCTCTCATCTCTGCCCACCTGTAAGTGGCTTTTTCTCTCAGCTGTTCACATTTCTGGGGAACCCACTTAGCCATCCCCACTAAGGCAGAATTCTGGGTGAACACTTCTCTCTCTGAATTTTTCTCATTAACATCTGCAAGGTAATTGAACCAGTTAGGTGCTAAAACATTAGCAATAAACCAAAAATCAGCATAAAAATGACACATCTCACGTAGCTCTTGCTTTAAAATCTGACACACATTATACAACTCCATTCCTTCTCCTGTGCCAGAAAACAACATTTCAGTCAATGAATCATTAGTAAAACAAACATGCTTTTTATCTTCAGTAGACACGAATTCAAATGGTGCACACAATTTCATTGGTAATTCTTTTACCTGTGGTACTCTAGCCCTGTCTTGCAAGTACCAGATCCATTGTATGATTCTAGCTAGGGGCACTATTTTCTTTCCTTGTTCATGATTTACATGTACATAAGTATTTCCTTCTTGCACTGCGCAGAAACCTAAAGTCTGCATTATTTCATTTGCCAAATCACAAGCGCGCAGCTGCATATAATTTTTCACAGTGACCATATATAAAAGTGTTAGGATTTCTCTCAAATGAGGGCTATTCTTTTTCCAAAAATCAAACAAGCTAATGAAAGTCGGCTCTTTCTCTAAAATCTTTGGTTTTACTTGTGCATTTTGCAACGGTAACTCGTAAATCACATTCTGGTCTCTCTCGTCCGTGTTATCAGTTAAGGAATGCATTTTGGCTGCCAAAAACCCTGGCTCACACGAAAACTCAGTGCAGCTCGGAGCTGTCTTAACCCCCTCATTACTGGAATGGGACAAGAAAGATTCTTCAAAAACAGCCCTTTTATAACTTTCAGTCGGGCTAATTTGCTCACGTAAATTCCTATTTTCATGTTCCAACTTCCTGCATTTCTCTGTAAGCAGATAAAGGTATCCAGACCTTTCTGTCATCATTACTTCCAAAAGACAAGTTTTCTACATATGTACAACCAAAATTATTTCTCAAAGCAATATCAGGCCTTTTAGATACACATGCATTTTCAGACATGGTCTGCAGTGCTTCTGTAATTCCCCAAACAGAAAACAATTTCTGTAATTCTCCAAACAACAAAAAAACAATTACACTTTTAAAGTGTGCACTTAGAAATCTACCAACTCGTCAACACCCTCTTAATCACCTCTTAATGACCGACCCCACTCCTGGTACCAATTGTAGTGCTTTTCTCTTATCTAGTTTCTAAGCACTAACATAACACAACAGAAATGCACTTCTGAGGTCAAAGAAGACTTTTATTGTTGTTAATTCTTCCCCAACCACAATATTTATGAATGACGAATTAGTAGCTTTCAAGTCCGCGTTAATCAAACAAAATATATCAGTTTGCAATATACACAGCAGGTTATATTTATAAGATATTGAATGCAAAGCAAAACAAATACTTCACCGTGTGGGAACTATCTACAGCTTCATCTTTCTAAGGTCTGCAAGCTGATGACCCCTGTCAGCCGCGAGAAAGAGAGATTCATCTACCCACACGGGATTGCTGGCAGCCTGCGCCAAGCTCCAGCACGAGGTCCGGCAGATTCGAATCTGACTCTCTGCAGCCTGTTACATTCGTTACAAAGGTGTGCCCCCTCCTCTCAGACCTGGGAAACTGAGCAAGCCTTTTGGAGACTGGCCAGGTCTCCAAGACTACTCCTGTTCCCAAGCTCAAGCGAAGAAAAAACAACACCCATGTACTCTCTCTTATCATGTCTAGTCTACTGTGAGAAAAACATCTTGGTTCTCTGGTGCAAAAACACAGCTTGGAAAAATACAGCTTGGATTCTCAACTGCAATGTCTAACTCCACGTTAAAGGCAATGGGCAGCTAACCTAAATATCAAATGCAATGTCATGTTAAAGGCAATAGGCAGCTAACCTAAATATCAAAAGCAATGTCTAGTGTCATGTCAAAGCCAATAGGCAGCTGAGCTGAATACAAAATGCAATGTATAATATCATGTCAAAGCCAATAGGCAGCGGAGCTGAATATAAAATGCAATGTATAATATCATGTCAAAGCCAATAGGCAGCGGAGCTGAATACAAAATGTAATATATAATATCATGTCAAAGCCAATAGGCAGCTGAGCTGAATATCATGTCAAAGCCAATAGGCAGTTAAGCTGAGTACAAAATACAATATATAATATCATGTCAAAGCCAATAGGCAGAATATCTAATAGCATGTCAAAGTCAATAGGCAGCTAAACTGAATACATCATGTCAAAGCCAATAGGAATGCAATGTCAAAGCCAATAGGCGGCTAGACTGGATACAGCATGTCAAAGCCAATAGGCAGAATACAGAAGGTAATGACTAATGCAATGTCAAAGCCCATAGGCGGCTAAACTGAATACAGAAAGTAATGGCTAATGCCATGTCAAAGCCAATAGGCAGCTAAACTGAACAAAACATACCATGTGCTACTGGTGAACATTGAGCAACTAATATGCGCAGTGGTGAAACACAAAGTCATTGGTCAAAACAAACTTTATCAAATGGCAGTACAAGAGCAGATAGAGATGTGGAGTTTGGGATCTCTGAACTCACCATTTCAAGATACATCTTTTGGTAAAGTTGTTTTTTAAATTGTTTTTGCCACTTTTAGAAAGTGGGCATTTTATCTGCTTAAACCATTCTGTGCGTCTACCTGCTTGTGTATTCCATGTCTGGGTCAAACTGACAGTTGGGCTGTTGTGAATTTCCTCTAGACAGTGACACAAAGGGAG
This sequence comes from Pleurodeles waltl, assembly GCF_031143425.1. Lineage (NCBI taxonomy): Eukaryota > Metazoa > Chordata > Amphibia > Caudata > Salamandridae > Pleurodeles > Pleurodeles waltl. The sequence continues at coordinate 7,671,921 of NC_090446.1, forward strand.
CTGGGGTGTAGCATGCGTATCCTGATTGGCTATCTGGGCTAGAGTGGAGGGAGTAGTGGTCACTTACACCTGAAAGGGCTGTGCCTGCCCTCACACAATGCAGTCTCTGACCCCCTGGTGTGTGTCTGGGCCCGGGCCTGAGCAAGGCTGGATCTTGTGAACAACAGAGACTTTCCTTTGAAGTTTGCCTACTTCAAAGGCAGAAAGGGGTATAAATAAGTAGTGGACCCCAAACCCTAGACTTTTAGAATCTTTCTGGATCAAGAGGAACCTCTGCCAAGGAGAAGAGCTGGAGGAGGAGTACTGCCCCTTTGCTGTGTTGCTTTGCTGGGTTGGCCTGCAGTTGCTGCTTCTGCCTGAAAAGAGAGCAAAGGGTGAACTTTGCAGTGTGTCCTGCTTGAGAAAGTTCTAGAAGGGCTTGGAGTAGAGCTTGCCTCCTGATGGAAGGCTCAGGGACACCAAAGACTTCAGTTTCATCTGCCTACAGCACTGGAAACTGTGTGTTTTGTGCTGTTAAAGAAGAAAAACCACTGCGCAGCCACCAATGATGTCACTGGCCTGCACTGTGACCTGCTGACGCCACACTGAGCTGCACTGCCCCACTTCGCACCGTAACCGTGGTCTCACCGAGCCGCTGCTTGCACCGTGCCCTGTGGGCCCCGCACTCCGGCATCGCCTTGCTCATACTGCAGCCCAGGCATCCCCGACGCTGCTGCTCCTGCTGACACAGGCGCCGCTGCCTGCACCGTGGCCTGTGGACTCCGCTTGTGAGGTACACAAAGCACCATCCCGTCCCACAGTCCCAGTCCACCGACGCAGCACCATCGACTCCAGTGTCATCACCAGGCATCCCTGTCTGCACCGCGACCCATGGACGCTGTATGGAGCCTGTTCCACACTGCACCGCCGACTTGGGCCTACAGATGACAGAGCTTCAGCAATGACGATGACGTTGCCTGCACCGTGACCTGGTGACACCGCACATCGCCCCGCCCCACTTCACACCGCAGCCCTGGTCTCACCGACGCCACTGGATGCCATCACCAAGCCGCTGCCTGCACTGTGACCTGTGGGCACCTCACGTCGCATCGTCCCGCTTCGCACTGCAGCACCGACGCCATCCATGCCAGCGCTCCTGACTTCATCAGCCCGGAGTTCAATCTGCAGCACGTGTGACTTCAAGGGCCCGACGACCCATGCACCGACCTCCAGAATTGACACCTGTAACGCTGCTATCCGAATCTCATCGCAAAGATCACGGCGCCCTGCATTTCCAAGGTACAGTTTGCGGGTCTTCCCGACACCGTAGCTGGCCCGCGATGCCGCGACCGGCCTGAACATTTGGATTTGTTGTTCACGACACCGTGATAGCCCCAGGTGGAGCTATCAACTTCAAGGAACTCTATTTTTAATTAATTCTTGCAACATTTACATCTTTATTACTGTATGTTGGATTTTTCTCGTTTTGGCCTTGTTTTATATAGATAAATATTGGCTATTTTTGTAAAACTGGTGTGGTGTCCTTTTGTAGTGTTTTCACTGTATTACTGTGTGGTATGTGCAAATGCTTTCCACATTGCTTCTGAGATAAGCCTGACTGCTCGTGCCAAGCTACCAAGAGGGTGAGCAGGGGTTATCTGAGTGGGTATCTCCCTTATCCTGACTAGAGTGAGGGTCCCTACTTGGACAGGGTGCAAACCGACTGCCAACTAGAGATCCCATTTCTAACAGTCCTACAGAAAAATCTCGGACAAGCATAAAAAATATGTTGCATTAAAGGTCCATCAACATAGCTCCCCTCTGAGCAGATGAAAAACACAGCCCTTCCTGAAGAAGCTCCTTTGGCATGGTTTCTTTCAGAGTAACGGTAAAATACATCATTTCCATAGGAGGTCTGGCACAGTCCTTTCTTCCCAACCCTTCCTTACCCCTCCACCCTTAGAGGAGAAACACAGCCTCTTTCATAGGAGGCGCTTAAGCACAGTTATCCCTCGGAAACGTGGCAAAGAAAACATATTTCATAGAGCTGTAGTGGTGCATTCAGAATGCTAAGGTAATTGTGCATCCTGGAATTACCAGTCCTGTGGTGTTGATAAACCCAGGTGCAGATTACTTCATCGGGATTTCAGTGGAACTCAGACTATCGCCATGTGTTGAGTTCACCTGTTTAATTTGACTTTTTTCTAAACTAACATTATTACTGAACTTTTACAATAACCTGCATTAATTTTTGTTCTGTTTGTTTCTTTATGTGATAGGTCCTCTGATTGCCAACTCTGTTTTTTCATTAAGACCTAATGAACAGGAAGACCAGGACTTCCAGGACATTGAGATTAAGAGCACTATTACCTCAGTCTCAAGTGAGTAGAAGGGGTAAGGGTGACTAATGCTACATCAGAAAAGCAGTAGGTTAATTTTCTATAGTTTCTTTTGTTCTGAACTCATGTGGAAAACGCCAGCTCCTGTGCAGTTACCAACTGTGAAGGACTATGGATTAATACATTTTGGCAATGCTATATACATTACTATTATGATCCTCATTTTGTGTGCCAGTATTTCTTAGGTTCTGATTTGACTCTTCCTCGCCGTCACAGTGGACCTCCATTCTCCTCTCCCGTGTGTGTATTCATGTACGACATAGTTTCTCCAGTTTTCGATTTCAGACTCTGCTAGTTTGAGCTCCATCCTTTCACTGCCATTACAGCATCACTTGCAAGACAGTGTAAAAGCTATAGTAAAATCTCCCCGTTCTCCACACCAGTGCAAGCAGATCTTCTTCACCACATGTTCCCTGCAGTGCCGGATTCTTACCTTGTTTTTCAAGTCTTATGCTTATGATGTTGTCCTTTGGTTCCTACTAAAGTGTGTTGTTCCTCTCCACAGAGCAGGCAGTACCCAGTCACATGAAGGAGGTGACGGAAGGAGCTGTTAGTAGTGTTTTATTGTTCACAGCAGTATCACTTTGAAAACTAGGTGGGGTGTGCAGAGTGCAAGGAACTAGTGATGTAAGGAAATAAGACTACCTTAAGGAGGACTAATTGTTTTATTATCCCCAATAGGCAGATTAAAAATAAAGGTAAGTGAAAACCTTCAAGCATAATGTGACGAACATAGGCAGAGTTTCAAATAGTCCACTGTCCTCCTACGTCATCTAGGCGGGAGGCCTGCGTTGAGGCTCGAGTTGAAGCCATTACTTCACTTGATTGCGGGTGCTTTTAGCTGTGGACCTACGCCCTCTAATTGTGGGCCACCTTCACAGATACCTACCACTTTCAGCGGAGTGACACTCATAAATGCCATGATGAATGCCCCAAACCCCTTGATAGGGTCACAAAATGGGCCGAAACATGTTGACCAGTTTTTTTTTAACTAAGGTTGACAGTTTTCACTCCGCTTTATTTTTAGTCTTCCTATTGGGGCATCTAATATAATAGTTAAGGTTGTTTTATTTCCTTATGTCGCTAGTCCCTTGCTCTCTGCACACCCCACCCACACCTAGCTTTCAAAGAGATGACATTGTGAATAATAAAACACTCCTAAGAGCCCCTTCTGTCACCGCTCTGGTAAGATTGTAATAACTGTCACCAATGAACATGTTTTCATGGGGTAAGGAGAGGCCCGGTGATGAATTATGCCACCTCATTGTGGGTGAGGGTCTTCGTCCTCAGTAAAGAAAACTTCTTTTAGATGAGACATATAGGATCGAGCCTGAACAGTTTTTGTTTTGACCAAGTCCACTTTTAAGTGTTGTGTATATCAGTAAACCCAGACACTGATGAAATGACGCTGCCCCAGGCTTTAAGTAATGTTTGTGTCCCTAGAGGGTCATGAACCTCAGTGGGTCTAGACAGTATTGAGCATCAGTGACCTCAAACAAAAAAGCTAACTTTGTCCGAAATATCAATGAACATCAGTGTAGCCTGAGGTGGCATTAAGCATCAGTGGCCTTATACAGTAATGGTCATAAGGTACCCTAGACGTTCATGAGACTCACTAGCCTGGACAGTAATGAGCCGTAATAGCCAAGCACAGTAAGGAGACTCAACCAGCCCAGGCAATAATGTGACTCAGTGGCCCAAGAAAATAATGTCCATCAAGAACCCTAGGCAGTAATTAATACAAATGGCCCTAGTCAGTAAGTAACAGAGAGGGCTTCAGTCAGTAATTAGCACAAATGGTACCTGTCAGTCATTAACACTGGTGGACCCAGTCAGTACTTACCAGGAATGGTCACGTCAGCAATTAACACCTAAGGTTACATTTGGTTATTAACATCAATGATCTAAGTCAGTAATGAACACAAAGAGTCCCAGTCAGTAATGAATTCAAAGGGTGCTAGTCAGTAATTAGCATCAGTGGTCCCAGTCAGTGATATACACCTGGGTCCCTGTCAGCAAATAACAACAATGATCTAAGTCGTTAATTAACACAGAGAGTCCCAATCAGTAATCAACACCAAGGGTCTAATCACTAATTAGAACCAAGTGCTCTTTCAGTAATTACCGCAAAGATTGCTAGTCAGTGATTAACCACGTGAGTCCCAGTCAGTAATTAATACCACTTGTCCTGTCCACCAATGGTCTGGTCAGTAATGAACTCCCGGGGGGGAGTCAGTAATTAACACCAATGGTTCCTGGAAGTTATTAACACCAAGGATCCCAGTCGGTAATTAACACCAATGGTTCCTGGAAGTAATTAACATCAAGGATTCCAGTCGGTAATTAACAGCAGTGGTTCCCGGAAGTAATTAACATCAAGGGTCCCAGTCGGTAATTAACACCAATGGTTCCTGGAAGTAATTAACATCAAGGATCCCAGTCGGTAATTAACAACATTGGTTCCTGGAAGTAATTAACATCAAGGGTCCAGTCGGTAATTAACAGCAATGGTTCCCGGAAGTAATTAACATCAAGGGTCCCAGTCGGTAATTAACAACATTGGTTCCTAGAAGTAATTGACATCAAGGGTCCCAGTCGGTAATTAACAATATGGTTCCTAGAAGTAATTGACATCAAGGTTCTCAGTCGGTAATTAACACCAATGGATCCTGGAAGTAATTAACATCAAGGATTCCAGTCGGTAATTAACAGCAGTGGTTCCCGGAAGTAATTAACATCAAGTGTCCCAGTCGGTAATTAACAACAGTGGCCCCAGTTAGTAATTCCTGCACACAGAAAGTGTGAGAGGTGAAATAGCCTCGCTTCGGCTTCCTTCCTCTTCTAATACCATTACACACAAGGTAAAACAAGACATCACTGTCCACACTTCTTTCAAGTATGCTAGCATCACTCTTGGAATGACAAAAGAGCCCTCGTCTTCATTTTTGTCGTATGCTTCATTAGCAGACGTAACTTCATCCATAAAATTATTGTCGGAATGGGCTCTACAAAAAAAAAGGTTGGAGTTCTTGCTGATCTGAATCAATTTAATCAGCAGTAGAATGGATTTGTCTAGAGTAGTATAAATAGTAGTTTATTGGTGGTTGCTCTGGCAAGGTTGAAATCTTCAGAAGAGTAGATGGTTGTGGGACACAATTATCTGACCATCCTGTTTTCATAGTCAACATGTTTCAGCCTGTAGAGGTAGCCCCTGTGGGTTAGAAGGGCTTCGTCAGGACTGAACATTTAGTTATGTGCTTTTAGGTGGATGAACGTACACAAAATATACACTTGGTACACACTTGCATCATTCATAGTCATTGGAATTTCCTGTAGAGAAAAATATATGCCACACTATCATCATTATCTTTGAGATTATAATCACATGCAGATATGTGATCTACCTCAAACCATAGTAAAATACTGCACTGCGATGAGAGGATGGGTGTTGGAAATGGCCCTCTCTACAGGGTCACCCCTAAACTCTTTGCCTTCCTCCTACTTTATGCCAGAGTTTTTTGCTTGTTGGCCATAGGACTCTGTGCACTTTACCATTTCTAAACAGTGCTAAAGTGCTAGTCTTCACTCCCTTAAACATGGTTTGATTGGCATATACCTGATTGTAATATTTAATTTACTTTTAAGTGTCCCTTGTAGAGTGGTATACCATATACCCAGTGCCTGTAAATTAAATGCTACCAGTGGGCCTCCAGCACTTATTGTGCCACCCAATTAATTAACACTTCAAAACATTTCATGGACATTTAAAATCCTTTGCTAAGCCTTAAACTCTCCTTTTATTACATATGTCACCCCTAAGGTAGGCCATAGGTAGCCCATAGGGTAGGGTGCCAAGTAATTAAAAGGTAGGACGTGTACTTTTTAGTTTCACATGTCCTAGTAGTGAAAAACTCCCAAATTAGTTTTTTCACTACTAAGAGGCTTACCCATCCCATAGGATAACATTGGGGGTTCCTTATTAAAATTAATAAGTTGTAATTCTTAAAACAGAGATGCTAGAAATATCATGTTTGATATCTATGAACTCATAATGATAAACCCTCTTACATGGTAAAGTCGGATTTATCATTACAAGTTTGAAAATCCCACTTTTAGAAAGATGTCATTTTCTTGCCCTTAGCCCTCTGACTGTAGCCTGCCTTAGGTCACATGACAGGGTGTAACTGACTTTGTGAATTCACCCCAGACAGTCACACAATAGTGGGATTAGCAGAGCATTAACTGACTTGATGGGGGACTGAGCTAAGCACAGCCCCACTTACAGCTGAATAGGCTGAGCTCTTCTGCTACATAATAGGCGTAATGACCCTGTAATGTCAATGCAGCTAGTTAGGGTCAAGGATGGTAGGCAGGAAAATCCTGGAGCTCCAGAGAACCCTCCTGAAAACCTCTTCTAACTTCTAAGAGTAGGGCACCAGGGTATAAATTAGGGCTCTCAGACCCACTCCTCAGTACTGGACCTGCGGAAGGACTCTCGGAGGACTGCCTGCTGCTGTGACCTGCTGTGCACTCTGCCAGACTGCTGCTGTTCCTGGAAGGATTGCCTTGCTGCCTAGACCCTGCTTGGAACTTTCAGAGGCCAGCCCTGCTGTAGAGCCCTCCATCACCACCTGTACCCAGTACTTCAGAAGTGACTCCAAGGGCTAGTCTAGCTGGTCCCCTGTTCAGAGCTACAGGGACATAACTGGCTCCCACCATCTCAAACCTCCAAGAGGTTTCCATCAACTCCTGGGTCCTTGTTGTGGTGTTAAAGGTGGGCATTTTCAAAAACTGAGGACTTGCTATTTTGAACCTTATGCTTTAAAAAATCATAACTCTGGTTCTACTAATTTGATTTTAACGGTTTTGATGTCAAATATTTTATTAAAATGTACTCTGTTTCTAAGTAAGTTTGGGATTTTTTATTGTGTTGTGGTTTCACTGTATTGTTGTTTGTCTACTGCATAAATGCCTCTAACGTTAGTCTGACTGCTTCTTTGTGCCAAGCAACCCATTGTTAAACAGATTAAATTAGTGACTTTTTGTGGTTCACCCTGCAAGGGACTGTGGCTGTTACTTGACCAGGGCTAACACCCCAGTAACCCAACTGTGAGTTTCCATAAATTCTCATTACACTCACACATGTATCAGTAACACAAGACTTACCCTATACTGATTGTTTGCTTATCTTTGGCATGAAAGTCGCTGATTAACACAAATTGCCCCCGTCAGTAATTAACACAAAGTTTATCAGTCAGTAATTAAATTGATTGGTCCAGTCAGTGATTAACATTAATGGTGCAGCCAGTAATTAACTCAAAGGGCTGAGTCAGTAATTAGCACTAGTAGTTCCAGTCAGTAGTAACTCAGTAATGAACACCCAGGGTCCCAGTTAGTAATGAGTATCAGCGGCCTCGGTCAGTAATAAGCCCTGTATAACAAAGGTAAGAGCCTCTCTTAAAAATGTGACCTGTGCTTAGCCCGCCGCTTGAGTAGGCGGCGGGTGGCGCGGCCGTAGGAAGCCTTTTTGGAATGACGGAAGGTTGTTGCTCTGCTGCCAGGTCACGGTACCTAGCCTGGGGTATTAGAAGTCATTTCAGTATCCCATAAATAGGGACAGAAGGACGCAGTACAGGCATTGTGAACAAATCCCAGTGTCTGTGTGCACTAACTCAGTATCTACTGAGGCAGCATGTCATGGAAGCGCAGAGCAGGGGCTGCCGTCTGCCTTTTCTGAGCCGGGCTGCCTGCGGCTCATGCACGGTCTGGTTGGGTCACCAGGTGCCTGAGCTGCTGAGTGCACTTTTATTGAAACCGGTCAGAGCTGCACCTTGAGTTGCCCCAGTTCTCACCCTGATGTGCTCCTCCCAGGATGCCATGAGTACTGCCCATCCAGACCCTGAGGATTCGAGCCCAGGACCACCATCCATTATATGCACACAGTACAAAATAATTAAAAATATTTCTTGCCATGCAGACCTCTTCAAAATGGAAAAAAAGCACTCCAAAAGGTCATGACTTCAGCCTACCACAATGAAAGATAGAGGTCTTTAAGTTCTCTTTAATGTATCTCATTGTGCTTAGCAAATCAAGCCTGAAATATCCCTCAGCACAGAAAAAAAAAAACATGTGACTTTCATATGAGGAATCTAGGGGCACAAGGACAATGACAATACCACTATATGAATTCTCACAGTAATCCGGAGAAAAGAGCAGGGTCTCCAAATAGGAAGCCCCAGATGGGGACGGGTTATGGCCACCAAATAATGAGGGGTCGAAGGTGCAAAGAGGCCACCTCTGAAAACGGAATGATGTGTTTGGCACTCCTAATCCTCGATCAACTCCTAAAAGAAATGTTACTATGTTTTTTTATATATATATTGTGTAGATATGCAGGATTAAACTATCAGTATATAGACGCACAAACGTGCCTATGAGCAAAGCCACACCGTTGCGCTAGCATACACACCATCACGCGGCATGTGTCATATGTTTGGCCAATGTAGAAGACGCTCTTAGGATTCTTTTCATCACAAACTCACATTGTGTCAGATTTCCAGACGGTCCCCTTTAACAATCAAGCCAAAGCGGGTTAAAGTTTATTTGGGGCCAGTAAAGGGCCACATCCAGGCGAAGGCTTCTTGGGTGTTCCCAGGACTTCATTTGTTGACAGGCTTAGACGGAGGTTGCGCTGGGAGTTCCATTGTTAAAAGGAGAAGGCCCCCACCTGATTGATATTCTCCAGACCCTTCATTTATCTTTTATGGTGGAGGTCAGTGGCAGCGACACTGAGGTCCCTCAAGCACTGAACCTCTTCGGTCTTCAGTAAAGAATATTCAACTTGTCTCTCCATCCCATGAACTTCTCAAATTCCGTGCCCTTCATACATTGAATTACTTCATGAATTATAGTTGATTTGTTACCTTCTTGACGTACACTTCCATGGTTCCTGTCCACCATGCTGCAGGTGTTTGTCTTCTGTGTGCCCCCGTCAGGCTGGGGGGTCCCCAGAAGCCTGAATGACCCCCCCTCCCCGGTGCGCATATCTAATGTACTGCATCCCAACATTCTGTACACTCATATTGTTAGTTTTATGAGAAACTGTTAATAAAAATAGGAAAATCAAGAAAGGAAAACCATGTATTTCTCTTTATTTAACAGGAGATGTGGCTGCCAAGTCTGATCTGTCTTTTGAGGCAAACCCATACCTGAAGGATCCTCCGGATTCAGTGGAAAAGGGAAACAGAGACGGTCCCGATACAGGTGAGACAATCATGGGAATATTGTCTTTCCTGTTTCAGCCAGTCCCTTGAGAAGCATCTGCTAAACATGACATGAATCTGAAGAAGTGACTGCACGCTGCTGAGAAAGGGAAGTCTGTCCCGGTGACTGTGAAGGGCGGGGGCTCTCTCTGCCTGCACCGAGGAAGGATAGGGTGCCCCGATATCTGCCAGAAGTGTTGCGCTGTGTGCAGGTCACCGAGGTAACTAGTGTGTCCTGATAACTCTGTCTGAACGGTGAAGCCTTTGCTTCCTGCTCACAGCAGTTTGTTTCCTAATAAAGTGTCAAAACAATATATTTTCCTTACTCCGCGGAGAACGGATAGTGTTTCTTAGTACCTGTGCCACTAAAGTCACAGCGTCTGCACTCTACAGGGCTTTGATACCCAAAAAATCTGATCTGGATTCCCCCTTCAAACCACGAACATACGTAGAGTTACTGTAATACCAGTTAGATCTCTGGAGCACCACCACACATGCCATCAGTTACCAAAAAAACAAAAAGTCATGAGTGGAATTAGTTATTATTTTTCATTACATTCAGTTCATTGTTTATTTTACCGCTGTAGCACTGCTGATGGGAACCAGATATAAGCAAATGGGTTTAAGCTCTGTCTTAGTGTCAGTCCAGCCTAAACTGCGAGGCCACGTCCATCTGTAGCGACACATGTGACCCCAGACATGTGTTCAGCTTCATGGCGCCTAGCAGGCCAGGCAAGGATGTTAGTATTGGAACAGGATGAAGGCTGGTTCACATATGACTGGTCCCTTCTTTAATGTCACACGTAAGCAAGAAAACTATCGCATGCCTTGCACCCAAAGTAATTGTCAATGGGCCAAATTAATTCAAGTATTTCCTCCTTCACGTTTTTGCCACACAGTATCGCACGCCTTGGTACCTGGCCTGGTTCCCGACCTCCTGCCAGGGTGTGCTGCATGGCACTGGCCTCCTGGGCTAGAATTCAAGGGATATTTACAGACCGAAGATACGTCTCTGCTTGAAACAGTATTTCCAAACCTGCAAACCCAGACTGCAGCACAAGAGCCACATTTCACCCCTTTGGCAAGTGTAATACTGAAGACCTCCCGGTGATCTCACATGGTGGCCCGGGGCCTGTCCACACACACCTGACTGTTTCCAACACCAGGTACACACCCCTTTAGGCAAGTGTAACACTGAAGACCTCCCGGTGATCTCACATGGTGGCCCGGGTCCTGTCCACACACACCTGACTGTTTCAAACACCAGGTACACACCCCTTTGGGCAAGTGTAACACTGAAGACCTCCCGGTGATCTCGTATGGTGGCCCGGGTCCTGTCCACACACACCTGACTGTTTCAAACACCAGGTACACACCCCTTTGGGCAAGTGTAACACTGAAGACCTCCCGGTGATCTCGTATGGTGGCCCGGGTCCTGTCCACACACACCTGACTGTTTCAAACACCAGGTACACACCCCTTTGGGCAAGTGTAACACTGAAGACCTCCCGGTGATCTCGCGTGGTGGCCCGGGGCCTGTCCACACACACCTGACTGTTTCAAACACCAGGTACACACCCCTTTGGGCAAGTGTAACACTGAAGACCTCCCGGTGATCTCGCGTGGTGGCCCGGGGCCTGTCCACACACACCTGACTGTTTCAAACACCGGGTACACACCCCTTTGGGCAAGTGTAACACTGAAGACCTCCCGGTGATCTCGCGTGGTGGCCCGGGGCCTGTCCACACACACCTGACTGTTTCAAACACCAGGTACACACCCCTTTGGGCAAGTGTAACACTGAAGACCTCCCGGTGATCTCGCGTGGTGGCCCGGGGCCTGTCCACACACACCTGACTGTTTCAAACACCAGGTACACACCCCTTTGGGCAAGTGTAACACTGAAGACCTCCCGGTGATCTCGCGTGGTGGCCCGGGGCCTGTCCACACACACCTGACTGTTTCAAACACCAGGTACACACCCCTTTGGGCAAGTGTAACACTGAAGACCTCCCGGTGATCTCGCGTGGTGGCCCGGGGCCTGTCCACACACACCTGACTGTTTCAAACACCAGGTACACACCCCTTTGGGCAAGTGTAACACTGAAGACCTCCCGGTGATCTTGCGTGGTGGCCCGGGGCCTGTCCACACACACCTGACTGTTTCAAACACCAGGTACACACCCCTTTGGGCAAGTGTAACACTGAAGACCTCCCGGTGATCTCGCGTGGTGGCCCGGGGCCTGTCCACACACACCTGACTGTTTCAAACACCAGGTACACACCCCTTTGGGCAAGTGTAACACTGAAGACCTCCCGGTGATCTCGCGTGGTGGCCCGGGGCCTGTCCACACACACCTGACTGTTTCAAACACCAGGTACACACCCCTTTGGGCAAGTGTAACACTGAAGACCTCCCGGTGATCTCGCGTGGTGGCCCGGGGCCTGTCCACACACACCTGACTGTTTCAAACACCAGGTACACACCCCTTTGGGCAAGTGTAACACTGAAGACCTCCCGGTGATCTCGCGTGGTGGCCCGGGGCCTGTCCACACACACCTGACTGTTTCAAATACCAGGTACACACCCCTTTGGGCAAGTGTAACACTGAAGACCTCCCGGTGATCTCGCGTGGTGGCCCGGGGCCTGTCCACACACACCTGACTTTTCAAACACCAGGTACACACCCCTTTGGGCAAGTGTAACACTGAAGACCTCCCGGTGATCTCGCATGGTGGCCCGGGGCCTGTCCACACACACCTGACTTTTCAAACACCAGGTACACACCCCTTTGGGCAAGTGTAACACTGAAGACCTCCCGGTGATCTTGCATGGTGGCCCGGGGCCTGTCCACACACACCTGATTGTTTCAAACACCAGGTACACACCCCTTTGGGAAAGTGTAACACTGAAGACCTCCCGGTGATCTCGCATGGTGGCCCGGGGCCTGTCCACACACACCTGATTGTTTCAAACACCAGGTACACACCCCTTTGGGCAAGTGTAACACTGAAGACCTCCCGGTGATCTCCCATGGGGGCCTGGGGCCGGTCCACACACACCTGATTGTTTCAAACACCAGGTACACACCCCTTTGGGCAAGTGTAACACTGAAGACCTCCCGGTGATCTCGCATGGGGGCCCGGGGCCGGTCCACACAGACCTGATTGTTTCAAACACCAGGTACACAAAGCAGACAGCCCTGCTCACACTGATACAGAACCCTTTGGAAGTGAACTGCTCTCCACCAACTCATATCATATGATGAGATCCCATGGTTCAGGGTAGGTTCTTTGTCCATTGAGAGCTGCTGCAGAGCACAACCACTCAGGTGAAAACATGAGTGACTCGCAATGTTCACTGTGAACTGAGGCAGAAATATTTCCTTTTGGTGAACTGTGACCCTGACCCGAAGCCTCAAATATCAATATATATTGCCAAATCATGTACGGTTCGTCTTAAGAATAACCGGTCAGGATGCCTCCTCCTTCAAGGGCGACAACTTTCTTGACACCTTAATTCCTCTCTGTGTCCCCCTGAAGGAAAGATCCGGGTTTACCTTTAACCCATGCTCTCGCAACGACTGCTTCCTATATTGAATGATTTTTATTTACAAAATAACAAATCTATTTTTTTTATTTTTTAAACAGAACTCGAAGTTACTGCACCTGCTTTCCCAATCAGCATTAAAAGAGAGGACGGATTAAGCTCCATTGACCAGTCTGATCCCAAGAGTGAAGGCAGCACCTCCAGTAAAATACGTGAGTGCAATAATGCATAGTGGAGTGGAAAAACCTGAAAATGCATTTATTCTCCTCTTTGAGCATAGTCTGGGCGGAGGCGTAGAGGCTCAGCTGCACCCTCTGTTTCCCACTTTGCTTGAGTTTTCCATGTTGTGTGGTTTAAGGATGGAGGGCCGTGCAGCACACTTCTTTTTACTGATGTAATAAATAGCCCATGTAGATCACCTGCTGCCTCGGATGACTTGAAACAGGCATGGACACCCTCTCAATCAGTAAGCCGCTCTGAATACATCGGATGCAAATGATCATTGATCTGGGAATGTACTTTTTCTTTTTATTAAACCTTCTTAAAAAAGTAATACATTGCAATTTTAGGAAAACATCTTAAAACTCACAAAACTGTAGGGAACTGACGCCTGAATTTAATAGGAACAAAGGGCCTGATTTAGACTTTGGCTGAGGGGTTAGTCCGTCACAACGGTGATGGATATCCTGTCTGCCGCGCCGAGATCTAAATCCCGTAGGATGTGATGGGATTCCGATTTCAGCGGACGGGATGTGCGTCACCGTTGTGACAGAGTAGCCCGTCCGCCAAACTCTAAATCAGGCCCAACGTCCGTCGTGCTCGACGTGCAGCCTTCTGTATGAGAAGTGTGAGGCGAAGGGGATCCTGCTGGTCTCGCGCGGCTTTGATTCCCTCAACATAATAGGATCACAATAGGAACCTCTCTCCTTCCAAGTTGGCTTGTCAGCAATCACACAGAAGAGTCAGGTGAAAACATTTCCAATTGTCTTTCTTGAAAGGATATCAGTGAAGAGCCTGGTGAGTACCATGGTCGTGTCAGCAAATGATCTCCTGCAGCTTCTCAGGAGAGTGCAGCTGGTGCTCGAAGAGCAAGGCCTGCTGACTGTAGCCGGGGCAGTAGTCGGACAAACTCTGATTATTGCAATGCACTCCTCTTAGGGGCAACAAAGGGAAATATGAAGAAGATGCAAGCAGTACAGGATTCCGCAGCCATGGTGGTGGTTGTTACCCCACAGAAGGCGATATATTACTCTGACCTTCAGAAAATTGCACTGGCCCGGCTCCTTGAGGAAGCAAGTGGAAAATTACTCCATTAACCTTAGCTCAAAAATACCCCAGTGGCAATAGCCTCTTATGTGTAAAGTCAAAGAATGCTAGGGCTTGCTCCACAGAGGTAAACGTACACTTCGTGCAACTTTACGCTTGCTGTAGTAACTTTAGTAGTAACTTTACTACTGCTTTAGTACTCACAAACTACGATGGTAATGTTACTATTAGTAATTTTACGACTGGTACAGCAAGTGTAAACATACACAGACCTGTAGGTCTACCTAACTTTACTGCTGTTTGGCTCTCACAAACTATGAGTGCAGTTTTAAAGTTACTACCACAAGTGTAAACTTACCCAAAAGTGTACATTTCCTGATGTAAATCAAGACCCAATTCTGTAATTCCACTAGGCACCTCAGATCAAATGCATTTAATTTTTTGTTACAATGACTTATTTACAAAAGCAGTATTCTGTTACATCCATCAGACCCTTCTGGTTCCGAGGATGTAAAGGGTTTGTGGGATTTCGAAAAAACAGGCGATACCCTGAGCCAACAACTGACCTGCATCTTATAATGATATTTCATTGTGGACAGACCATGCAGCAATTGACACAGTAAAATCATACGAATAAAAAATGGGTATGTAGGTATTTCTGAAACATGCACAAGATACTGACTTTAGGAACAGTGCTTTTTTGTGAACCTCTGATTCTAGAGTTACCGATACTATCATGTGATTCATACGGCGTTTTGCAAAATGTATTCATTCTTGCACTCTGGCTTATATTTGTAATTCCAAATGTTGAGAAATCCAGTTGGTAATAACAAATATTCTGCCATTCTGTATTCCTGCAAGTCTCCCAATAAAAACTGTACCCCACTTGTGTGGCTGAACCTGGCCCCCGTGACAAAAACACACCCCAACACGACGTGGGGACATCAATCGATCTGAGAGGAAAAGAACCTGGTTTGCTGATGCGGATGGCTGCACAGTTTAGGCCTGAGCACCCAGAGAAACCTCCCAAGCCCAAACATTTATAAAAACAAAACATCTAGGAAAGTCTGGTTGCATGGATCCCCTCTTGTCTTTCCCACAAAGCCCTTCAGATGTCAAACTTGAGCAAAAACATGCAGTTTCCTCACATTTCTCCGATACATTTGGAATCTGCAGGAATATACAGAATACCTACCACCTAGGTTAGGTACATTTCCAAAGCTGAGCCTGGGCCCCAGTACCACAGCCGCCACTACTGCTGATGTCTCTATGTTGTGTTATGGGACCTTCTGGGTTGCAGGCACCAAGCTGAGCCACAGAAGTGGGGGTAGTGTTTTATCAGAAGTGGGGGGACTCTGGGTGGTAGAATTTTTGTGGCCATTACGGATTCTGAAGTTTAGCTCAAAGAAATGTGAGGAAAATTAGTGATTTGATGCAAAAGTTTAATTTTGCAGGGCATTGTGTGTTAGAACACACTGTTGGATCTACACAAGGCACACCACTCTGGCCTTCCCGCTGTGTCCAGTTTTTTAAAATTCCTGGGATGAGTAGGCTTCCCTGGGTAGCGGCGAAGCATGGGCCCGAATAATACATTCATTCAAGTGCAGCGAAATTTGGATTTATCCCCACTCTGCCAGTACATATGTCACAATTACTCCGAAAAGAATCAAAATGTCCTATTTCTTGTGGTGGGGAAATGGATGTTCTTCCATATCCCTGAGGTGTAATGGGGTTTTTGACTCACCCCCAAATCCCTCTCGGGGACAGAATTGTGGGAAATCCCAGTCAGCCGCTGGGGATGCACAGAGGCTAGTGGGTACCTCTGGTGCAGTTATCAGATGCCACCACTCATGTTTTGCCCCCGTAAACTCCCTGGTTTCCAGGGAGCTTTCTCCATGCCCTGGGCCATAATGGGTGCAACCCCCAAGCCAGACAGACCTCCTATCTGCCCTACAGTGAGTGAGAGGTTGAAAAACACTGTTGCCTCTTCTGGGGTGAGGATATGGCCCCATGCCTGGGACATCCCCATTAATACGGAAATCATAAAAATACCTAAATTTTAATAAGTTATTGCAGTTGAATTCTGACGTCACATGCCTGCTGCCAGAGCCCGCAGCCAAGGTGAATGCTACGTCACAGAACATGATTACAGCTGCAGTTTAAACAACAAAAATATGAACTGGCTTTCCATTCTCCTGATATGTTTTTTTTAACTGAAGACAGATCAACAGAAAGGAGATATTTAAGGCAGCATGTTTATTTTTTGATGATAAGATCAAATCTCTGAATGTTTCTACACATTTGGAAGTGCAAATCTTTTTTTTTTTCAAATCTGACTAACATTATACTGATAATATCTTTTTTCAACAAGTTACTAATTGCTTTTTGGTGTGTTTAATTTTTCACTACAGGTTCTACTTTAATTCTTCATGTTACAAACATAATGTCACGTTCATATGAATAGCAAGGCACCAAGGATTTCAGTCTTTCGGGAAGGGTGAAGGCCTGACTATTTATGAAAATGAATACAACACCATCTGCCGTGCTTGAAAAGGATATTGCAAGCCACTTTGGAGTTCCATAACCTAATAAAGAAACATCCCCTTTTGCCTTCTATATGGTCATGGAAATCCTTTATGACTTGCAATATCTTTATAATTTACAGTGAGGGATATTTTCTCACAAATAACCAAATCTGTATTGGAACACCATTTCATAAGTAGGTGTTCTATTGCTGACACCAAAATACTGTTTGCAATAAAGCAGCTGTTATTTTTTCTGCAACAGGCGATCCATTTCAGAGCATTGAAGCGGACGGAAGTTTGGGGGATTACTGTTGTGCAGAAAAAGAAGAACGCGGGAGGTGTCTCAACTCAGGTAGACTCCAAACATTTCACTGTTGACAAATACCGAGATTGAAACTGTGGAAATAAATAACCAGTTGTTCCTCGACTTATTCAATCAATCACAAGATTTATAAAGCGCACTAATCACCTGTTAGGGTCTCAAGGCGCTGGGGGGGAGAAGCTACTGGTTGTTTAGCCATGTCTTTAGGTGTTTCCTGAAAGTTAAGAGGTCTTGGGTCTGGCAAAAGTGGAGCAGTAGGGAGTTCCAGGTCTTGGCGGCCAGGTGGGAGAAGGATCTTCCTCCGGTGGTGGTGCAGCGGATGCGGGGAACGGAGGCGAGGGCGAGGCTGGTGGAGCGAAGGTTGCGGGTTGGGGTGTGGAAGGTGAGTCTTTTGTTGGGGTAGGTTGGGCCTGTGTTGTGGAGGGCCTTGTGTGCGTGGACGAGGAGTTTGAAGGTGATCCTCTTTGGTATTGGTAGCCAGTGTCAGTCTCTGAGGTGGGGGGTGATGTGGTGGCGGTGGGGGACGTCCAGAATGAGTCAGGGGGATGCGTTCTGGATTCTTTGCAGCTTTGTTTGGAGTTTGGTTGTTGTTCCTGCATATAGGGCGTTTCCATAGTCCAGTCGGCTGCTGACCAGGGCGTGAGTGACAGTTTTCCTGGTTTCGACGGGAATCCACATGAAGATTTTTCAGAGCATGCGGAGGGTGTTGTAGCAAGAAGAGGAGATGGCGTTGACCTGCTGAGTCATGCTGAGTGTGGAATCCAGGATGAATCCCAGGTTGCGTGCATGGGGGGGTGGGAGGTGGTGCGGATCCTAGGGAGGTGGGCCACCAGGAGTCGTTCCATTCTAAGGGGTTGGCTCTGAAGATGAGGATCTCTGTCTTGTCTGTGTTTAATTTGAGGCGGCTTGCTTCCATACAGCTGGCGATGGCTTAGAGTCCGTTGTGGAGGTTGTTTTTTGCAGCTGTAGGGTCTTTTGTGAGGGAGAGGATTATCTGAGTGTCGTTTGCGTAGGAAATTATCTTGATGTGGTGTGTTTGTGCGATGTTGGCGAGTGGGGCCATGTACACTTTGAAGAGCGTGGGGCTGAGAGATGAGCCTTGGGGAACGCCGCAGATGATACTGGAGGCTTCTGATATGAATGGTGGAAGGCGGACTCTCTGGGTTCTGCCTGAAAGAAATGATGAGATCCAGTCGAGTGCTTTGTCGCGGATTCCGGCGTTCTGGAGGCGTGTGCGTAGAGTGTGATGACAAACCGTGTCGAAGGCTGCAGAGAGGTCCAGGAGGCTGAGTGCTGCTGTTTCTCCTTCGTCGAGCATGGTCCTGATGTCGTCTGTGGCAGCAATGAGTGTGGTCTCGGTGCTGTGGTGTTTGCGGAATCCGGATTGGGAGGTGTCGAGTGCCTTGCTGTCTTCCAGAAATCGGGATAGTTGTCTGTTCACGATTTTTTTGATTACTTTGGCTGGGAACAGGAGGAGGGAGATTGGTCGGTAGTTCTTTGGGTCGTCTGGGTCTGCCTTGGGTTTTTTCAGCAGGGCGTTGACTTCTGTGTGTTTCCAGCTTTCTGGGAAGGTGGCTGACTTGTAGGAGCTGTTGATGGTGTTGCAGAGGTGGGGAGCGATGATGATATTTGCATTATTGAAGATATGGTGTGGGCATGGGTCCGATGGTGATCCGGAGTGGATGAGGCCATGGTGTTGGCGGTGTCTTCTATGTTGGCGGGGGTCCAGGTGTGGAGGAGGTGGGTGTCGCTTGGGGGATTGGGTTCGTGGGTGTTTGTAGTCAGCTGGTGGGTCTGGGGGTTGAAGCTGTTGTGGATTTCTTCTATCTTTTGACGGAAGTGGGTTGCAAGTGAGTTGCAGAACTCCTGTGATGGCGGGGGTTCGTTGGAGCAAGTCTTGGGAGCGGAGAGCTCTTTGATGATGCCGAAGAGCTCTTTACTGTTGTGAGCGCTGGTGTCAATGCGGTTTTTGAAGTGGGTCCTTTTCGTGTTGCGGATCAGTTTGTGATGTTTGCGTATGGCGTCCTTGAATGCGATGTTGTTGGAGTTGGTAGGTTTGCGGTGCCAGGTTTTTTCCATTCTGCAGCATAGCCGTTTGGATTCCTGTAGGTCTGGGGTGAACCATCTGGCCTTGATTCTGTGGAGGGTGTTTAGGTTTTTTTTGAGCGGTGTGAGTGTGTTGGCGCAGTCCTCTATCCAGCGGTTCAGGTTGGTGGCGGCTGTGTTGGGGTCTGTGGTTTCGCGGGGTGGGTCCTTGGCAAGTGTGAAAATCAGTTGATCCGTTGATATTTTTCTCCAGTTGCGTCAGGGGGTTGTGTTCGGTGGTGGTGGGTGACTGGCTCTTGGTAAGAGAAATGGATGCATCGGTGGTCCGTCCAGCTGAGTTCGGTGGTGTGGCTGATATAGATGTGGTTGCTGGCTGAGAAGAATGGGTCGAGTGTGTGGCCTGCGGAGTGCGTGGGAGAGCTTAAGAGTTGTCTGAGGCCGAGGTTGTCCAGCAGGTTGGTGGTGTTGGCGTCGTTGTTGTTTTCTAGGTGAAAGTTCAGATCGCCGAGGAGGATGTACTCTATGGAGTCGAGGGCGTTGGTGCTGACGATGTCGGCGATGGCTTCGCAGAAAAGAGAGCAGGGGCCTGGGGGTCTATAGATCAGAGTTCCTTTGAGGGTGGTGTTGGCGTTGATGTGGATTCTGAAGTGGAGGTGCTCGGCGAGGTTGAGGGTGTCATGGGTGCTGGTCAAGACTCTGATGGTGCTTTTGTGGACTAAGGCGAATCCTCCTCCTGGTTTGTTGGTGCGGTCTCTTCTGGTGATTTTGGAGCCTTCAGGGATGGCTATGGCTATGTCGGGTTCAGAGGCCGAGTGTGTCCAGGTTTCGGTTAGGAAGGCGACGTCCGTCGAGGTCAGTAGGTCCCAGAGTTCAACTGCGTGATTGTGGATGGAACGGGTGTTGAGTAGGATGCAGCTGAGGTGGTTGTCAGCAGGTCTGTTGTGGTGCTTTAGGGTGCAGGTGAAGCGGCAGGCTTGACAGGAGAAAGGTCCCTTGGTTTTATTTGGGGAGGATAGGAAGCAGGTGGAGGGGCGTCCTGGATTGAGGGCGTGGAGATCGCTGGCAATATAGTGGCGTGGGGAGGTGTGGGGGCCTTGCGGGCCAGAGGGAGTGGCGCTGGGCGCGGTCCAGGCGCGGACGGGCGCAGACAGACTTGCCTTCGGTGCGCCAGTGGCGTGCACGCTGCGAGCCTGCGCCACGGCTGCCATAAATGGGGAGGTGGGAGGGAGTGGCAGCTGGGAGGAGAGAGGGCTGGACGAATGGGAAGGCTGGGGGGGTGGGGCTGCAGGGATCAGCGGCAGTGGGAAATAAGGCGAAGAAGAAGAGGTGGGGGGAGGGGCCGCGGGGACGCAGCAGCAGGGGTTTGGAAAAAAAATAAGAAACGGACGGAGGCTAAGAAAGAACAAAGGTACAGCCAGTAAAGTGGAGGCAGTGCTGGGTGGCGGCGCGAGGAGCGACCTGCCTGCTTAGTAAATCTGACCCAAATATTCTCATATTTTCTGTGTGATTTTGGATTAGTTCATAAACTGTTACAGACAGATGTGAATGAAGATGTTAAAACCTGAACATCAGGGTTTCTGAGACATTTAGGACTTAACTGCTTTCCAAGCCTACAAGTCTATATTCTTATCAGTTATAGAGGGAGAAGAAATGTGGGACCAGGGCAAATGAGCATTGCCCATGAGAAAAGTAACATAGATATAAATAAGAACACTGGGAAGGAGCCGGTGCATGGCACCCGTGGCGGATTGAT